>NW_016159814.1:34816-60852 GCF_001687245.7 Rhagoletis zephyria | reverse complement strand
GAGCTGCTGCTGAGATAGCCCAATTGAGTTTAAGATCTCTAAAAGCGTCTTTTCTTAAAAGGTGCCGAGCTTGTATTAGAGTAGAAGGTCGCCAATTTGAGCATATTTCATCAATAAATGAATAAGTTTTTCTTCAAACAACTCATGTATATCTTATTTCCCGTGAACCCATCCTTCACACAAAATATTGATAGATATAGCCCTTGTTATAGACTCTAGTCCGAATTCCGGTAAGTAACATAAAATAATGTCAGAAGCAAGTAATTATGTACTTTTGTACTATTTAGCATGTCATTTGACGGTAACAAGAGCAAATTCAATTTAAATCTATTAAATACATTCTAGTGTGTCTCAGTCCTTTACCAACAAAAGCGGCTATAACTTTTTTTTCTATTCAAAACAGTAAGTGTGGCACCTTTCTGAAATATTTATTAAATGAGAAATTTTTATGTAATGTAAAGTTATAGCTCAGTACATTTTTTTTCACCCGAGATAGTCAAAGTTGGGGAAGAAAATATCAAAAAGTTAAAAATCCAGAAATAGTCCTAATTTTATGATGGTTCCTTAATATATTTTAACTACATTGCATTTGAGTATGGAGAGGCAACTATCTGGAAGTATTTTACATACAAAATTTACCAAGTATTGCCCGGTTTGTACTTGCAGTTAAAGAAAACACATGAAAGGCACGATTTTTTGTTTATCAGTGAGCTCACCCCCTCATCTACCTTCCCCTAAAGTTTGGCATGTTACTTCTGGGACACCCTGTATATACAAATAGAAATGCTCAAAGTACAAGCTCAAAGACAGTAATTGATGCGGTGTTTTCAAGATATTTCAACGCTCTTGATTCACAAGTATATACAAGTATCATATTTTATCAATCATACCGATATTTTCATGTATTAAAATAATTAAAAATGAAAATGAATAAAAAAATTAAATCAGCAAGATGAATAAAATTATGTGTATGCATGTAACTAATTCGGTAGGTTTACATATAAAAATATTATCCTCATTTTCGAGCTTAACTCCGTAATCTGTAATTAGAACAAGGGATTAGCCATATAAAATTATAATTATAAAAGAATCTCAGATTAAACCGATACCTTTTTGGTGTCCAACCCAGTTTTATCGATTATACTTGCGAAGAAGAGGAGGAATATCAAATGTAAAAGTTGCAATGCTATCAGTTTTTGTGGTTTATCAAAAACGCAACCGCTCGCTTGTACGCACAAAATCGAATGAATCTCTTTATTCTTTTTAAGATGGCGCTTCACTTGTACCAACGGTTAACATAACAACGAGTAATAATAAAACTAGTGTACAAACAAACGAATAATGAGTCTTAAGGTCTAGTTACAGCATCAACTTAAAAACTAATTCTTAAGTTCTAGTTACAGTGTGTAAGTACAAGCACATGCCTACTCTACTACTATTTCCTATAGCTCGGCCGTCCTGACTTATAGAAGCTCCTGATTCTACGACGTTTTGTAAAGGCAAAGCTTTGGTTATGCAAAGAAAAATTTTTGTTTCAGCTAGGGGTTTTAGTATTTTTATCGCCTGGATTTTTTCTAAAATTGCACCAAGGTTTTAAATTTGTTATCGACCAGGTGCCTTTATATGGAATCTGTGTCTGCTGAAAACCTTCTACATCTTCGACTACGTAGCGATAATTTTCTAGAACTTTAGTTATTTTGTACGGTCCCTTGAACTTAGGTATCAACTTGCTAGACGTACCTACTTGCGAACTAACATTGGAGACTACAACGTAGTCTCCTACGTTAAATTTTCGTGGTTCTCGCCGTTTTTTATCTGAGTATACCTTGTTGTAACTTTGTGCTTTACATTGCTTTATTTCTGCCTGTTCTCTAACGTTTTTTACTATTGACGGACTAAACTTTTGTACTGGTTCTATTACATTTTCTCTGACACTATCTACGATCTTTCCTTTTTGCATAACTCCGAACAAAAGTACACTGGGTTGTTCCCTGGTCGCTTTATGTACTGTATTGTTCATGGCATGCTCTGCCGATTCTAACCTTTTTTCCCAGCTTATCTCTTTCTCAGAATCTACCATTTTTGCTAACATAGGCCCTAAGCTTTTGTTCACAATTTCAACCTGCCCATTTGCCTGGGGAGAGCTTGTCGCGACTTTTATGTGTTCTACACTACTTTCTTCTAAAAATTCCTCAAACTCTTTTGACGTGAAGCAGGTTCCTCGGTCTGACACTATAAACTTTGGCCTGCTATATGCCCGGAAATAATCTCGTAAGGCTATTTTCGCGGGGTAGAGACGAATAAATTTTCTATCACCACTAAGATGTGTTTGTACTTTGTACATTTGCTATGAATTGGTCCGTAATGGTCAATGTGTACCATTTCGAACGGCACGTTTCCTTTCGGGATCATGTGTAACAGCCCTTCCTTTTTACCGCTCTTACACGAAAATGCTACGCACTTCAAACAATTTTCTATGTGTACGGACGCCTTTTTCCTAACGTTTGGAAACCAGTAACTTTTCCCTATTGTCTCTACCACTTTGTGTACACCTAGATGCCCCATTTCGTCATGGTATTTATACAAAACATGTTCTTACATAGGTTCGGGTACGTAGAAAAGTAAGTCTTTGTCCTTCTTTTTATAAATTACTCCGTTTCTCATCTCATAATGACTGTTTTCCGTAATTTCTAGCTCCATTTTTATCTTTCCTATCCGTTCGTCTCGACTTTGACATATAATTAAGTTTTCTTCGAATGTATTGGCGTGAATCACTAGCACGTTGGTTACCCTACTTAGCGCGTCTACGTGTTTCATTCTTTTTCCCGACCTATGCTCAACCTCGTAATCATAATTTTGCAACTCTAACGCCCACCTCGCGATTCTTGGGTTCATATCTTTTTTATTCAATCTCAATGTCAAGGAGTTGTAGTCAGTTACTATCTTAAATGTAATACCTGGAAGATATACCCTGAATCTTTTCAACGCATACACTATCGCTAGTGTTTCTAATTCAAAACTGTGGTATTTGGATTCTGCATCCGTCGTTCGTTTGGAGAAGTAAAACACTGGGTGTAATTTCCCATCTCTATTTTTTTGTAACAATAGTGCTCCAAATCCTAGAGCGCTTGCATCGCAGTGTAATTCTGTAGGGTCGTTCGGGTCGTGGATTGCTAATAGCGGGGATGCAATGAGTTTTTCCTATTATTCTATTTCTTCTTTCTCGAACTGGAACTTTTTATCTTTTTTCGTAAGATCATGAAGAGGTTTGGCTATAGTTGCAAAATCTTTTATAAACCTTCGGAAGTAAGAGCACAAACCTAAAAAACTTTGAACTTCCTGGACTTTTGTTGGAACCGAAAAATTTTCTATTGCCTTTAAACCTTTTTCATCGGCTTGAATACCTTTGTCGCTAATGATATATCCTAAGTACGAGATCTTTGACTGTAAAAACTCGCACCTGTCTAGTCGTAGCTCTAAATTATTCTGAACAATCCTCAACATAACTTTTTGTAATATTTCTAGATGCTGTTGTATGCTTTGCGTTGCTATCATAAGGTCGTCTAGATAAACTATTACTTCTAAATTTTATTAATGAACTTCTGAAATGTTGCGGGTGCATTTTTTCAGTCCGAATGGCATCTTTAAAAATTCGAACTGTCCCAAGGGGGTGGTGAAAGAGGTGTACTTAACTGAGTCTTCGTTTACAAAAACGTGAAAAAATCCGTTTTTTTAAATCTAGCTTAGTGAATACCTTTTTGTTCGCCAATCTGCCCAGTAAATCATCTATAAGTGGCATGGGATAACTGTCTTTGATCGTAACCTTGTTTAGTTTCCTATAGTCAACGCATAGTCGAAGTTCACCTGTTTTCTTTTTAACCAATACTATTGGCGACACAAACTCTGATTCGCTTGGCCGTATGTACCCCTTTGCCAAATATTCGTCTATTATTTTTTGAAGCTTTTCGTTCTCACTATAAGATAGTCTCCTCGGAGGGCACGCAAATGGCTTATCGTTTTCTAGCGTTAGTCGCATTTCCTTCCTTACAAGGGGTTCACTTAGCTTTTTTGAGTTAACATAAATTTTCCTAAACATCTCCACGAAACTTTCTTTTTCTCTAGAACTTAGCTGTTCACCTACTTTGAGATCTACGCCAGTTTCTTCGCAAGCATCTATTGCCATAATTTCATTTAACACTTCGCTAATATTATCTTCGTTCGCACCCCTTGTGCTTTCCACTTTTTCGCACTTGCCCTTGTTTGCCCCGACTAAGTTTCTCATTTTCCCAACATTGTGCTTTTCCTCAACTTTGTTTTTGTTCTCTACTTTATTCACAACATTTCCTACTTGCACTTTATTCACAACATTTTCTACTTCCACTTGTGCTACTCTATTCATAAACTCGACATTTCCTATCTTCAACTTTGCGTCACTAGTTTCAATAAAATCCCTGCCTAGCAAGACTGAATAACCCATACATTCGTGTGGAACCGCTAAGAGTTCAACTAAAACATATTTATTCAACACTTCTATGTAACATTTAATTTTTCCGTATACTTTCAAAGGGGACTTATTCAACCCGTAATATATTTCTTTGACATCTTCTAACTTTACTCCTGCTGGCACTATTACTTGCTTGATCAGGCTAACGGGGCTTCCTGAGTCGACTAAACATCCTATGAACATATCACTATTAACATGTGCTGATACATATAATTTAAAATAACTTACGAAAGTGTTCTTGCTTTTCTTATACTGCTTGCACTCCGCTGCTTGGTGGCCCTGCCGCAAGCGAAACAGGAACCTGCTTCTCTTTTCGGCTTTCTGCAGTCCTTTGCGTAATGACCAGAGCAGTTGCAATTGTAGCAACGCATCCTGTTGTCTGGTCGAGGCTTTTGCGCCGGACGCTCTGGGAGGTTAATACAGCGGAACGCCCTCACTACGTCGTTCGCGGAAGCAAAATTTTGTAATCTAGCCTGATTACGCAGTTGCCTATCGGGTATGCCTTCTATGAGGTAGTCCGCGAGTTCCTCGTCGCTCAGGTTGAGTCCACCGCCTAGCAGACATTTTTCATTGAAATAGTTGGCGAAACTCTCCTCGGGTGTCCACGTCCGCTTTTCAAACTTTCGGCGGCAATCAAGTTTGCTTTCACCTGATGCAAACACGGTTTTCATTTCGCGTAATAGCTCGTCGATATCTTTGGGAAACACCGGCTTTGCACTATACCACGCCAAAGCTGCACCTCTTAGTTTGATGTGGATTGCGACACCCAACATCGCGTCGTTCACTTGTAGTACTTCGCGGTAATGTAGCAACTGGTTGTGCCAAGCGTTGAAACCGGCGCCGCCGTCATATGTCGGTATAATGTCCTTCAACGTTTCGAACGGAACACCCTCATTTATTCCTCTGCATACGTTGGTGTTCACCGCCATTTCGTTTTCTTTTTCTAGCAGAGTCTTTCGCAGATTTAGCAGCTCAATTTCTTTTTGTAGCAATTGAATTTTCAGGTTACTTGTTCAACGCTATCGGGTATGGGCTGTGCTGTCTCACCGTTGTTGCTTGCTCTGCCGTCACTCGAACTGTACTCCGATAAGCGGTGCCCAAATGTACCGCTATGTGTACATGACAATACGTTCCGCACGTACACCGCGCCATCATCGTCGTCTGTACCATAGCTATTCTCGATGTTTTCCTCGCCGTTGTGTTGACCGTTACTCGGACCATTGTCTTGATTGTTACTCGGACCATTGTTCTGACCGTTGTTCGGACCGTCGTTTTCCACGTTGTTCACACCGTTGTTCCCACCGTTGTTTTCCTCATTGTTCTCACCGTTGTTCTCCACGTTGTGCTCATCGTTGTTTCTGGACACACTTTTCCCGCGCTGTTGCTGAGCTGCGTTTCCCGTATTTTCGTCGTCGCCACCGTCTAAAACACTTTTTTCGCCTGCCTTGTCTACTGGACATGATCCTCGCGCCTCCACAGAAAGCTCGCTCAACCTGGCGGCGGATGACGCTTTTGCACCGCTGGCATTGACGGCTACCGCAGCGCACCAGGCCTTCAGCTGCAATAGCGAGTACTTCTCCGCATTTACCGTTTCGCGATTCATTATAAACTTGACTTTTACTCAAAATTTACTTGGGAAATTTAAAACTTTTTACTCTAAATGGGTTCAAAGACCACTTCTGATGCAATGCTATCAGTTTTTGTGGTTTATCAAAAACGCAACCGCTCGCTTGTACGCACAAAATCGAACGAATCTCTTTATTCTTCTTAAGATGGCGCTTCACTTGTACCAACGGTTAACATAACAACGAGTAATAATAAAACTAGTGTACAAACAAACGAGTAATGAGTCTTGATGTCTAGTTACAGCATCAACTTAACAACTAATTCTTAAGGTCTAGTTACAGTGTGTAAGTATAAGCACATGCCTACTCTACTACTATTTCCTACAAAGTAAATATCATAATATGTGTAGGAGAAAAAAGTGGCCACGGTGGCACAGAGAAGAAGCTTAACTTTTCCTCGAGTAGCAAGAATCAAATAAAAGACCTCTTTGATATCAATTTCGTTACGAAAATTATACGCATTTTTTAACTGCCTTGGAAACGTAGGCAAAATTTTTTTTATTCATACGAATCGTTGCAAAAGTTCTGTTTTTTGTTTTGTGTTTCTAGCAGTAGACGGATTTTCACAACGTTCCGAATAAATAAAAAAAGATTTTGCGTACGTTTCAAAGGCAGTTAAAAAATGCGTATAATTTTCGTCACGAAATTGATATCATAAATTTTGTGTTTCTAGTTCAGCTTTCGTCACTCGAAAATTTTACCTCAAAGAGGTGTTATATTTGATATCAATTATTTTGGGGTAGCAAATTTAAAATCCTACGAAAATACAAACAATAATCTAAATGTTTTGATCTAACGATGAGCTGTATGATCTTTACAACGACATGGACATAGTGCAGCGAATTAAAATACAGCGGCTCCGCTGGCTTGCCAATGTCGTTCGAATGGACACCGACGATCCAACCCTGAAAGTATTCAACTCGGAACCCGCTGGTGGTAGCAGAGGAAGAGGGAGGCCCCCACTGCGATGGAAAGATCAGGTGGAGAAGGACTTGGCTTCACTTGGCATTTCCAATTTGCTTTAGTTGGCACAGAGGAGAAACGACTGGCGTGCTTTGCTGAACTCGGCCAAAATCGCTTAGGCGGTTACAGCGCCAAAAAAGAAAAAGAAGAAGAATCTAAATGTTTTTTTTTTTCTTAAATAAATTGCTAAAAATATTATCTACATCTAAATTATGCATTCAAATCGATGTGTCCATTGAAACATATAATTTTTCGGATACGGAATACAGCGAAAAAGAATGATCATCCTTAGTATTCGAAAACNAGAAAGCTCGCTCAACCTGGCGGCGGATGACGCTTTTGCACCGCTGGCATTGACGGCTACCGCAGCGCACCAGGCCTTCAGCTGCAATAGCGAGTACTTCTCCGCATTTACCGTTTCGCGATTCATTATAAACTTGACTTTTACTCAAAATTTACTTGGGAAATTTAAAACTTTTTACTCTAAATGGGTTCAAAGACCACTTCTGATGCAATGCTATCAGTTTTTGTGGTTTATCAAAAACGCAACCGCTCGCTTGTACGCACAAAATCGAACGAATCTCTTTATTCTTCTTAAGATGGCGCTTCACTTGTACCAACGGTTAACATAACAACGAGTAATAATAAAACTAGTGTACAAACAAACGAGTAATGAGTCTTGATGTCTAGTTACAGCATCAACTTAACAACTAATTCTTAAGGTCTAGTTACAGTGTGTAAGTATAAGCACATGCCTACTCTACTACTATTTCCTACAAAGTAAATATCATAATATGTGTAGGAGAAAAAAGTGGCCACGGTGGCACAGAGAAGAAGCTTAACTTTTCCTCGAGTAGCAAGAATCAAATAAAAGACCTCTTTGATATCAATTTCGTTACGAAAATTATACGCATTTTTTAACTGCCTTGGAAACGTAGGCAAAATTTTTTTTATTCATACGAATCGTTGCAAAAGTTCTGTTTTTTGTTTTGTGTTTCTAGCAGTAGACGGATTTTCACAACGTTCCGAATAAATAAAAAAAGATTTTCCGTACGTTTCAAAGGCAGTTAAAAAATGCGTATAATTTTCGTCACGAAATTGATATCATAAATTTTGTGTTTCTAGTTCAGCTTTCGTCACTCGAAAATTTTACCTCAAAGAGGTGTTATATTTGATATCAATTATTTTGGGGTAGCAAATTTAAAATCCTACGAAAATACAAACAATAATCTAAATGTTTTGATCTAACGATGAGCTGTATGATCTTTACAACGACATGGACATAGTGCAGCGAATTAAAATACAGCGGCTCCGCTGGCTTGCCAATGTCGTTCGAATGGACACCGACGATCCAGCTCTGAAAGTATTCAACTCGGAACCCGCTGGTGGTAGCAGAGGAAGAGGGAGGCCCCCACTGCGATGGAAAGATCAGGTGGAGAAGGACTTGGCTTCACTTGGCATTTCCAATTTGCTTTAGTTGGCACAGAGGAGAAACGACTGGCGTGCTTTGCTGAACTCGGCCAAAATCGCTTAGGCGGTTACAGCGCCAAAAAAGAAAAAGAAGAAGAATCTAAATGTTTTTTTTTTCTTAAATAAATTGCTAAAAATATTATCTACATCTAAATTATGCATTCAAATCGATGTGTCCATTGAAACATATAATTTTTCGGATACGGAATACAGCGAAAAAGAATGATCATCCTTAGTATTCGAAAACAAAAAAAAATATGAGAAATGATAAAAACGTATCAACTTGGTACCAACTTTGGATACAATAAACCACTGTATTCGTCTGATTGTCTCGTAGTTTATTTTTGTTAAGATTTCTACTGGGTGAGGGGCGCACACATGTGCTTTTTTAAGAATTTTTACTTCTATCACGTGTACGGTGTGGCAATTTATACATTTTATGTAAGTAGAAGCGGCTGATTGGATGAAGTAAATGCATTCACACATACATATTTATGTACAACTGTAGGTAATATAGTACGCGTCTTCCCAGGTAGGTTAAATGCGGGTGGTAAACCCATGTAGCATAGTTAAATACTGTGTACATACATACAATTAAAATGGTGAAAAATATTACAATTTCGGAATGTGACTGGAAAAAAACTCTAAAATACACACACATTGTGGTTTCCAAGACATGTACGAATTGATTAGCACAGCTGCATCCTTCAACTTGTCAACTCGCGGGAAATCCCCCCGATTTGCAGGGAATTTCGGTTTAAGTGGCAATCGGGGAATGGGCAATCTTAAAGTAACCAAATTAGACGAATATGTTAATTTGAAACCATTGGTCGCTATTTGGGGCGACTTTTTTAAATTTGAATCGTTATATCTCCACAACAAGAATTTTTCCAGATACAAGCTATATACCAAATAAAAGCTAAGGTTTTGGCCTAGACTTGAGGAAACTTAGAATAAAATCGACTGACCAGTTTTTGAGAAAATGCCCGAAATCTATATTTTCAACAGCCCGATTTTTAGTTTTCAGGCGATAACGTTATGACATATTTATATCTCATAAACACAAAAGATAGCGATAGATAGCTTGTTTGAAGATCCTTCTACTCATGTCCGCACCAATGACATGGACTGCGGCCTCAGTGGTAGTTTGAAAAATTGCCTTTTTTTGAATTTCAGGCAGCAGCCACGCCCACAAATGCATACGAATCAAAACATCCTGGAACAAAACCTTCTTAGTTTTTTTTGTACTTTAATTCCTGAAAGTTTGGAAAAAAAATTAAATGAAGGTACGTACAGGCGCCACATACATACCAAAGCATCTCGTAGTGGAGACAGGAACCAAAACACATTTACCTCTATATCTTTCCAACTAGTAGCCGGAACTTAATATATAAGGTATCGTTTGAAAGGTATTGGCCTATAGAATAACACTAAATATGTTTTATTGTAGGGGGTATCCCTTAAACCGGCAAAAGCAAAAAAACGTTTTTTGTTTCGCAACACTTTACCCTATTTTTTAAGAATCCGGTTAATCGTTTATGAAGCTTGAATACATTTTCTGGACACAGACCTTTTCAACGATGTCTCAAACATGTCGAATGGACGTCTGGATAAAAACTTCCAAATCTCGTGTAGTCGCGAGTCATTTCAGCATGCTACTGTGGCAGCTTTCGTCACTCGCGCGCACTGCCGTGCGCTGTGATAACAAGCACAACTAATTTGGCAACTAACGAGCTTTGATTGAGATTATATTTATATGTAAACGTACTTATATGCTTTGCCGGTCGCATATGTTTACACATCAAATTTCATGAGTACCTAGTCCTCCTGCCATTAAAAAAAAACCGTATAAATCAAATTTTCAAACTTTGTGCAATATTTAAAAAATAAGTTTTCTTAAAAACGTAAAGCTTTTTGATTCGATTTCAATTTTAGTATAATAATGTGCAAGTTTGCAGTAGCTAGGATTTATAGTGGATTTTTGGCAAATTTTTGTTTGAGCTATTTCTCGTTTCCTCTATAGAAAAAAAACGTCGAACATACTTTGCATGGAAGAAAATGCTGAGAATTGTGTATTCGTGTTCACATTTGCATTCGTCTTCGTATCTGAGTATGTGTTCGCAACCTGCTTCTCTTTCTATTTTTTATTTTCTACGCAAAGAATAAATCTTAAAAAATATTTTTTTGTTATAAAAATAAAACTCAAAAAATATCGATCACTAGTGAACTCGCATGGCGTTAAAACACCGAAACTGGATTTAACTTTTTAAACAGGTGCCACTCTTCAAAAACCTAAAAAATATTCCAAATGTTAGTCAGAGTTGTAGCGATCCGTGTGCCAAATTTCATCTAAATCCGGCAACCGTTTCTGCGTGAAGAGAAATTTTGCATTGTGTCGATTTTTGATTTCAGCAAAATTTTAATCACCTTGTACCAGGGCTGGCACGCAACAAACTAATTTGGGCACGGTATTAATTGAAAACCGAATTCCTCAATTTCTACTAGTAGTAGTTACTAAATAATCGCAACAATTTTTCTTCCTTTTAAAATGGAGATCTAAGCGAGAGCTATTCACACCCAACAATTCAGCCAAGAAAAGCCAAAAATACAAACAGTAACCAACAACATCCACAATAGATATTTGATTCTTTAGTTCCATTGCATCATTCATCAAAAAGCTTTGAGTCATAAAAATAGTGATCCTCGAATCTTCGCAGGCATTAAATAAACTAAGGTTTGAGACTTACACGTGACTTGCAAAATTGATGGCGTTTACGGATATGTGCCAGCGTTTCAATAATTTCGCCCTTTTGAGGCTAAACTTCAATTTTTTTGGTAAAGATAATGGGCCTGATGCTTAAAAAGTGAGCTTAAGCTCCGAATCGATTTTCTGTACAAATTCTTGAGTTTGAGCATCACTGCATAAATAGAGTCTGAGCTTAAACTCGCTTTTTATGCATAAAGCATATTGTTTTCAAAAACTACAAATGTTTCTCAAACTTAGAAAATTCAAAATACGACTTGTATTTTCATGAAAATACGCGACGGATCAAGAGTCACTGTAGAGTTTCTTTGGTAATAAATTATGTCATGGAATAATTTTCATCGAGGTTTTCTGAATTCGAGGAGTTATCGGCAACACTCACATTTATTATGCATCCTGATCTGAGTTGTTGGTCGAATAAATTGTTATTTAGTTAATTATTCGAACAAAATTTGATCCGTAATAGAATTGGAAAATAATTCATTCACGAAGGAATTATTCATTCACGAATGAATTATTCGTGAATAAATTGCATATGAATAAATTATTCGTGATTTTATTCGTTATCTAAAATAATTTTTAAATGTGATTTATAACACACTGAGCAACGATTTACTTTTATTTCTATTGTCAAGGATTGTGAGTTAGTTGAATTCTGTTTACTACTTTATCAAGAAAACTATCCCATTCCCGCTTGCTTCGCGGCCCCTGATAAGATCTTTTGCGTTGGCCAATTCAAGAATAGCGTTGAAAAGCAAATATGGGTAAAGTAAAAATTCTTTATTTAGGTTGAAACAACTAAAGATCAGATACATACATATTTCTGCCAAAAATACTAGCGCCGTGGTGCTATATGCAAAAAAAATCCCTTTCGATGTCATGAGCTTTACTGATGATCTTATTTCCGCCTGTAAGATCTCTTCTAAGCGTGCGTAATCTTCTTCTATGATCTTGCAACTACAGCATTGGTCCGATGCGTCAACCTCTTGTCTTATGTCATGTAAGCCAACAAAAGTCCTTATAAGGAAGCTGAACAGCACAGAAGTGCATTTTCTATTATAGAAGAGCCAAAAATCCTCGATGTTTCTAAGGACGAAAAGTTTTCCCGCACGTTCAAATTTGGCCATTGATATACCACCCACGTGGTCTTTCTTGGAAGGATGTGGTCGAAACTTTCCTTGCTAATTCGCCACATTTAAAATATCCAAGAGCTGGTTTCCTTGAGTCTTACTGCTTCAGCAATTGCCGCCCGATCAATTTCATCAAGCGGAGGTAGATGCAAGGTCGCATTTAGGGTGTATGACGACGTGAGACATCGTAAATTGGTATAATATAAACATAGGAACAAAGTAGTGCAGACATATGGGGTTTCTAAATATTTCGACTGCAGCGCCATTATGAATTGCAACCTGATTGTAGTTACAATAAATAGGGATTTTCTAAATAACTAAACTGCATTTCCACCTAGCGGGTCCATTTTTCGCATAAGTATTTTTCATCATACAGGTAGAACACATTTTGAATTTGGACGAAATCTGTTCATAAATACGACTTTTATAAATAACTGGGCCCCATCNAGTTTTCCCGCACGTTCAAATTTGGCCATTGATATACCACCCACGTGGTCTTTCTTGGAAGGATGTGGTCGAAACTTTCCTTGCTAATTCGCCACATTTAAAATATCCAAGAGCTGGTTTCCTTGAGTCTTACTGCTTCAGCAATTGCCGCCCGATCAATTTCATCAAGCGGAGGTAGATGCAAGGTCGCATTTAGGGTGTATGACGACGTGAGACATCGTAAATTGGTATAATATAAACATAGGAACAAAGTAGTGCAGACATATGGGGTTTCTAAATATTTCGACTGCAGCGCCATTATGAATTGCAACCTGATTGTAGTTACAATAAATAGGGATTTTCTAAATAACTAAACTGCATTTCCACCTAGCGGGTCCATTTTTCGCATAAGTATTTTTCATCATACAGGTAGAACACATTTTGAATTTGGACGAAATCTGTTCATAAATACGACTTTTATAAATAACTGGGCCCCATCGCCACCAACTAGTTTTCTAGTAGCCTTTAATAGGACTTAATGCGCAGGGAATAACCTCCGAAAATTTTACCTAAATCTATCCAGGGAATTGAGTTAGTTCCGAACAACGAAAACAGCTATAATTTTATACATAAATATATGTACATATCTATATACATAGATCACTTGTTTTATCTTCATTAATTATTAGAATAACGAATAAAATAATTTATCCGTCATTGGAATAATTTTTCTTTGAATAAACAAAGTTATTTATTATTTACGAATAACGAGAAAAACAATTTATTCATTTGTTATTCGTCATTCGAATAAATTTTGTCCAACTCTGATCCTGATGTGGCTTCACTTGTCTATTAATGCCTTCAAAAACGGTAATAAGTCATGATTTCTTGTTGCTATATTGAATATATCACCCCTATTCTGCAACTCTTTCGTATTCGGATTTTGCTCCGAATCGTAGAAATAGTTTGCTGCAATCCGAATCGTATTTTTGAACTTTCGAAATTCGTAACAATGGCATGCCTAAAAACGAACGAGTACTCTTTTGTGCGTAATTTTGTACGAAAACAATTCTGTGTCGGAGGCGAGATAAAAAACGTAATTCGATGTGTGTTTTCAGGAAATATTAGTGGTGTCCATTTAAACAAATAAATTTTCCCTTCGCATATAAGTATATTTTTATCCACTGCTTTATATAAACTAGTAAAACAGAATCTTTGTTGCCCCTTATCGAGAAACTTGGGTCCGGTTTAGTTATTTGTACAATGATTTTCGGTTGTTGTGTCCAAACGCATAATCCGAATCCAAAAACTTTAACATCACGTGTAACCAAAGGATTAAAATTTTATTTAAAATAAATGTTTCAAATTTCCGAGCACTATCATATTAATAAATTCGGTTTGCACTATGCACTTTTTTGCGAATTTCGACGTGGGTTCTGCGCAAAAATACTGTGGATGGCGTAGCCGGAGTGATGTGCACAATAAGTGTTGTATACCTTTGACATGCGGAAGCCCTTCTTCTCCGGCAACACAGAAAGGAGAATTATACTTAGTAAGGTATATCATCCCTAAGCGCAAACCTAGACAGAAGCAAGTGCAACAGGTGCTGGACCTAACAAAGTGCATGTCTTCAATAGATTGGAAGAAGCTGTTATTGCATTAACCGGATTGAGTACCAGTTCTTCAAGCATAGGATTAGTTCTGGCTTGTGGTTCAACAATTCAACTAGAAGCTGACATAGGCGCGCGCCCATGGTTGCTATGCCCGACAGCTCCGCGTATCTTTGTGAAATCATTCCGCTGCTATAATTGCAAATGCAATAGAATCCACCATTTCCTTCAAAATATGTAAAATCAAACAATTTTACTATAAATAAGCACTTTATGAGTGTTTTTTTAATTCCTTTCCACTTTGTTTTCCTTCATTCAGCTATCTTCGAAAAACAACTGATAGCTGGCAATGCTGCACATGTTTCCGCAAGGGTTGCAGCATGTGGATTTTTCGTTTTTCGTAGCGTAGCTACGAATTACGAATTACGAAAATTCGGGTTCCAGAATAAGGTGGTATCTTTGGAAATAATGGCACGTATATGTATAAAGTTTCGCCGGTCCTGCCCTGTACCGCTAAAAAGCATTTTCAAAACCCGTTCGATTAATACTCATATTTTCATTATTCAATTAACCTATTAAGCAAGTTGAATTAAACCAGCGGCAACCTTTTTCAAACACTTCTAAAGTATTCTAAGTGTTCAAACTAAAACCTTCTTAATCCTGTACTGTGACACATATTTCAGTTACCTAAGTGGCTTAATTCAAGTTGAATTTGATTTTTGGCACACGGATTGAGAACACCTGCATCAGCTGTACATTTATTTCTATTTAATCTTCCTAAAACTAATATTAAAAATGAGCACGCATAAGTCATGTATTGATGCTAAGTGCAAATAGCGTTACACTTGCACTAACTGAGATAAAATCTATGATTTACCAACCCATGTTTGTAAGTCTTACTTTTAAACTCTAAGATTTACCAATATACGGGCTTTTAAAATAACAGATGTAACGTGCCCGTGAACTTCGGTGTAGTAAAATTTAATGTGGCGTACTGGCCAACTAAACAGCTCTAGCTGAACAAACTTCAGTAAAAACACAACAAGCTGTCCAATTACTATGATGAAAATAAAATATATATGTGACCTGGTCTACGGAAAGGGGGCTTAGGTGTCAAAAAATCAATTTTCACTTTTTGGTTGATTCGGATGGAAGATGAGATGCTTTTTCACGTGGTGAAAAGCAGAAAATCCTAACTTGCTTAGAAGTGTACTAAAAATGTAGAGAAAGAAGAGTAAAAACGAGTAAACGAAACGAGTTGCTTACTTTTAACAGCTTTTTCACAGAAAACTAGTTTTCGCACGTAAGCTCCCTTTTCGTAGACCAGGTCACATATTAAGATGAGCAGACGCCAATTAGCAGTAGCAAAAACGTTCAGTTTTATTTGTTTTTTAAGGAAATATACTAAAGAGTTTAAAAAATTAATCAACAAAAGGGAGTTAACTACTAATTCAAAAAAATGTCAACAACCTTTGCCTTTGTGAAGAATTCATTCAGCTGAAGATGTCGCCCGCGGATATGAACTCATCAAAAGGACATTTTTATAGGGAATTCAATATTCCCGGTGTCATTGGGTGTGTGGATGGAACACACATAAAAGTGTCAAAACCAAGAGATGACGAGTCTCTGTTTTTTAATAGGAAGGGATATTTTAGCATAAATGCAATGGTGGTAAGCTGTTAAATAATAAACAATTTTCTTTGTAATAAAAACACGTACATATTTATAATATTAACAGATTTGTAATTACAATATGGAAATAATGGCAGTAGATGCGAGCCACCCGGGTTCATGTCATGATTCATTTATTTGGAATCAGAGTTATGCAAGGCAATTTTATAGCAACAATCGCGCTCAAAATACTTGGATTTTGGCAGATTCCGGCTATGCCTTGGAAACCTTCGTAATGACGTCATATAGGAACCCACAGCATGGATCGATAGAACATGCTTTTAACAAGAGNTGCGAGCCACCCGGGTTCATGTCATGATTCATTTATTTGGAATCAGAGTTATGCAAGGCAATTTTATAGCAACAATCGCGCTCAAAATACTTGGATTTTGGCAGATTCCGGCTATGCCTTGGAAACCTTCG
Organism: Rhagoletis zephyria; assembly: GCF_001687245.7. Lineage (NCBI taxonomy): Eukaryota > Metazoa > Arthropoda > Insecta > Diptera > Tephritidae > Rhagoletis > Rhagoletis zephyria. The sequence goes on along the minus strand of NW_016159814.1, from coordinate 44,266 downwards.
TAATGACGTCATATAGGAACCCACAGCATGGATCAATAGAACATGCTTTTAACAAGAGAAAATTATAAAAAATCAAAGGTAATTTTTAGCTACTTGAAACTTGCACTTCGTTGCACTAAAATTGAATGAGCTACAAAGCTGCATATNTTTGATATTTTATTTAAAACATTGTTAGGTCTCTAACAAAAATCAGATTAATTCAAGTTTCAGTCTTTGGACAGAGTAAAAAAATAAAAAAATAAAATACACACAAATTTGGACGTTTTTGATAGAAATTTCTAGAAATACATACAGGTAGGTAGTAAAGAAAGTATTTTGATAAATTTTTTTTACCACATTGAAAATGTTTTCCTTGGAAAATTGTTTTGTTAATTCTCTTTTCAAAAAGTTTAATTTTAGTTCATAGTTTTGTTATCAAATTAACTATTTTTTATAAGATGTTTAAAAACAAAAATTTACCATGAAAAACATTTTCAATGTCGTGTAAAAATCAAATAAAAAATTTTTGAGTAACTGTATATGTGNCAGATTAATTCAAGTTTCAGTCTTTGGACAGAGTAAAAAAATAAAAAAATAAAATACACACAAATTTGGACGTTTTTGATAGAAATTTCTAGAAATACATACAGGTAGGTAGTAAAGAAAGTATTTTGATAAATTTTTTTTACCACATTGAAAATGTTTTCCTTGGAAAATTGTTTTGTTAATTCTCTTTTCAAAAAGTTTAATTTTAGTTCATAGTTTTGTTATCAAATTAACTATTTTTTATAAAATGTTTAAAAACAAAAATTTACCATGAAAAACATGTATATATGTATATGTGTATACATGTATATATGTATATGAAAACCTACATGTAGCAAAACTTCTCAGCGAAAATTCAAAATAATTCCTAGTGGTAACTAATTATTGAAGGAATTACGATTACTTTTAACTATGCATTTCTGGCAATGCAAAATGGTATGCACGGCATTAACACCTACATATGATAAGCTCATCAGCAATATTCGGCAATAACTTTAGTTTCAGAAATATATTACTTCAATATTATCTTATTATAGGTGGTAATGCCTTGTATACCATTTTGCGTTACCAGAAATGCATAGTTAAAAGTAATCGTAATTCCTTCAATAATTAGTTACCACTAGGAATTATTTTGAATTTTCGCTGGGAAATTTGCTACATCTACACACGTTTATACACATCACTTATATTTAATGAACACAGATTCACAGCAACATATGATATTTTTCACAACTTTAACTTTGCATTATAGAAACTTCTTTAGCGTTTCCAATTTCTCCTGCTCTATTTCTTCCATTCTTTGATAGTGTCTTTTCCTCTCCTGTTCTTTTTCCTCCATTACTTTGAACTCGTTTTTCTTCTGCACCAGCACTTCGTCCAATACTTTGGCAATACGGTTTAGTATACTGTTTTGCTCAATGCAAACCACTTCGAATGCGTCAGTTGAACGTCGACGCTGCCTTGATGTGCTTTGTGGCCCAGTGGCTTCGATTGTATCGTCAATCACTTCTATAAAGCTTGTGTTGCTTTCATCGCCAACATTTTCAGCAGCAAGGTCGGTGGCCTCCTCGCCGACAACTACGCTTTGGACTGAAGCGTGGCCAAAAGTATTTGCGCCCCTAATACCTTCTACAGCCCTGTAAAGGTTGCAAACCACCGCAACTGCTTCTTCAGTGGGGGAAATAACCTGCTGCGAATATGGGCCGCCACCAGTGGCCATGTTTTCTCGGCGGTTGCTTGCCAGCTTTTTCTTGATAGTGGCCTTCCAATCCACCCAAGACTGTAATTAAATCACTGTGAAACAAAGTACGAAAATGTATCTACGTAAGTAAGACATACCTTCTTCCACCCACCCAAATCCTTGCAGGGCGGACCGACAGCATTGAGGGAGCTGGTTAGTTCTGCCCATTTCGCTTCAATCTGAACCCTGTCGCCTTTCGAAAAACCTTTAGCAATTCCTTCATTTTGCTGCATAAAGGAGAGCATAATCTCTTCCTGCTTTGCGTTTCGTTTCTTTCCCCTAAAATATAAATACATAAATGATTAACAATAATAAAATGAATAACTTGCTTACTTACATTGCGCTCCTTCCTTTCTTATTGCTTCGAAATAAGTATTTAGTTTGTTTACAAATACAATCAGCTGATTACGATGATTCTATTGTTAGGGGTTACCACCATTCGCAGATTCTGTATAAAAACTGCATTGAAACAAACTATTTTTACAAAATGCATTAATTTAAAAGCACCAACGTATTTCTGAAATGTTTTCCAAATATTTGCTAACTCTCGAACGAATGTTAAAGCACGAATAAATGCCAAGAACATAAAAATGTATGTTCGAATATTATTTATGAAGCATGGCAATATGGAACTTTTCGAAGAATACTGCGCATGCGCTGGAGCGGAATCAAGAACAGGTCCGTTTCATTACGATCGATTTCGCTTTGTTTGGCTAAGTAATTTTTAAAGAGCAATTTTAAGATAGAGATTTATCAAAGTATTTGAATACATATTAAAGCAATAACGACTTATAAAATCTCTCAATATTATGAAAATTCAAAAGAAAATAATTGGCTGACAAACAGCATATATATTTGGGTTTAATTAGCCAATTACTTTTCATTCCGACTGGGCAAAGTGATAACTTTTCAAATCGAAAAAATTTTGTCGGAATCGAAATCAAGAACACCAATCCATTTCGATTCCGAAAAATTTGATCGGAATCGAAATGCAGAACAAGGCTGTATATTTATATGTAAACGTACTTTTATGCTTTGCCGTTCACATATGTTTACACATCGAATTTCATGAGTACCTAGTACTCACACCTTTTTTTTTGATAAATAAGACCGTAAACATTTCCTTACATCGTCAATTTCCATATTGTTTTTTTACTCTTTCGATTTCCGTGACCAGTGCCGCAAACGATATCAACTAGCAGGCTGACAACCAGAAATGAAATTAAATACGCAAGTACTTACAGTACTACAAGTACATATACAAGGTAGTGTTAGCCGTATATAAGTAAAAAATTACACTAACAAATTATACGCAGATATCCATTCTGTAATTGGTATGACTTACAACAAACACATCATTTTGACGTAATGTCCTCCACGGCGAAAAACTCAGATGTCGCCCCAACACCACCTTGTTAAATACTCCTTGGAGTAGCTTGGCTACTCCCTTTTGGCAGCAGCAAATATCTCGTGTACGCGATGGTGGAGTAATAGCAATTAGGTAAAGTCATATATGTAATACTCCTATATTGGCAGTAAGAGTTAGTACCGTCCGAAAACACTACAGTACAGATTATCAATAAACACGTACGAAAAAAAGGAACACATACGTTTATAAATAAACATGTACACAACACATACACAAAAACGGCACTCAAGTATACAACACATTCACAAAAACGGTACTAGACTGTCCCGCTTTGATTTCGGAATGCTTACACATTGAGAAGTTAGCTTACTGCCAATATAGAAGTATTACATATATGGGCAAATCTAAAAAATAGGTACGCTTTCAAAAAAAAATTTTTATTTTTAAATTTGTGAGCACACCTATGTTTTATATATCATTTTATTCGTAATCTCTCAATAAATCGATTAATATAAGTGTAATTCATTTTCATCAAGTGCTTCAAAAGTTAGACGAGGAATAAACATGAAATAGAAAACAAAAGAATCAGCTGGGTTCAAATTACGTTGTTCAAGTTGTAAATTTTGAGCAGAGATTTTGAAAGTTGAACCTTAATTATTGCTTAAACTTATCGAAATGGGTGCACTTTAACGTATAGCTCCAATACAACTGATTCCTCAGATATGTGTTTTTGCGCATAACTCTAACTTTATATCGGAATAATAAATTTATGCGTGCTATATGTTAAATTGAACCTATACTAAATTTTAACCTGTTTAATTGGAAGAGTTATATCGCAAAACAACGTCTCTGATCAATCAGTTGTATGGGAGCTAGATGTTTAAGTGAACCGATTTCGATGATTTTATGGAATAGTTAAGGTTATATTAAAAAACGGTTATGTGCAAAATTTTAGCAAAATATCTTCAAAACTCAGGGACTTTTTTATAAAACAGTTAAAATTTGAGCAAAGTTTCAAGCACCACTATCTCGAAAAGTGGAGCCAATAGGGTAAAACTGAGGGCGCCATTGAATTTAGAAGGCTCCAATTAAGTAAGGCCAACTATCAGAACATTTGTCGAAAAAAAGTTCCTTTGATTCCACTCTCGAAGTATTCTGACTAAAAGAAGGAGCATCATTAAAAGTAGTAAATCAGGGGTTTTACACACTTCTAGAGACAAATTTTTTGAAGCATTTTACAGGTATATGTAATTGTATAAGGACTAGCAGCTATAGAAAGATTTAGATTGTTTCGACGTATTTTCCAAATGTGCCTTCAATTAAGGTGTTTTTGGAATAAAAATTACGCTCAAGATCGCAGAATATTTTATCTTTAAAAGTTAGTTTATTGTGAAAGCACACCTCTTGCTAAGGTATCAAATTATACGTAATTGTTTGTAGAATACAATACATACTTAAAAAGTTCTTAAAATTAAATTCTTCAAAACCTATACGCGAAAAACCGAACATTTTGAGAATTGTGAAATGTGGAGTTACAGACTTTGAGTTACTTGCCATTTCGTTATTGTTTAATGCACACCTTTCTTACCTACTACATATGAAGTGTACGTATAAGTGCTAAATGCCCATTTAATTTCAAATCAGACTATGGTGTGCTTCAAAAGTTATGACATAATTAATTTTGCCCCTCTTCAAAATTACATAAGAAATTCACTTGTTTTCATTACTTTTTTTAATTTAAACACCTATAATTCAAAAGTTATGCAGTAAATTGATCCAAATTTTTTTTGAGGCTTCAAGTATACGTCAATGAATTATATCCAAGAGCAACCATCTTGATATAGTTTCCAACAGTGAAAATAAAGCTAAATAACACCAAGGTTACCTGTTTTTTAGATTTGCCCATATGGGTAAAGTATTTGCTCTCTCAACGCCAAGTAGTGTATTTATTCGGAAAAATAGTAACAAATGTGTTGTGAACGTAATGCGCAGGGATGCCAACTCATTTTATGTTTCTCCCCGTTGGTCACCGCGAGATTCACCGATTTTCGGTAAATTCCCCGCAGTGGCATAATTCCATTTAAAAAAAAAAAAACAATTTTTTTAATCCAAATATACATACAATATTTAAATGTTGAATTTTTTTCACTAGGTTAGGTTAGAGAGGCTGCCCCAGGTTGCCGTTTTGGTCCAAATAGACCAAATTTGGTCCGTTCCTTTTCGTTTGGTCCATTGGTCCAATTATTTTTAAAACGGTCCATTTCACAAGCCTTTGGTTAGGTTATTATCACCCTTTCACTTTATGCAATAGTTTCGCGTTTTCAATTTTTTCTATTTATTTGATTAATATTCCGCCCTATGTTGAATATCATCATCGTCAGAAAAAGTGACGATACGGCCATCATCAGCCATATTACTGATGCACTGACGATCGTCGACGATGACGATATTCAGTACAGGGCCGATTGGCAACACCTGCTAAAAGTGTGAACTCGCCTTGCCACTGATTTTCAAATATGGCGTGGCTAATCATCTGTCAAAGCACGCTTCAAAAAATATCGCGGTTTCTTGCTAATTTCAATTATGGAAAGGTAGCAAAACTTTAATCATAGCATTTAGAACATGAAAATAATATTCGATTTCAATCGAAAAGATATTAGACATCTGGAAATTATTATACCACATAAATTTTTTTCTGATACTGATGTACCAATTTTACCGCCACTCGACCAATTTTCTGCATTGGTAAATGATGCAGGCATAATTGAATTTCAATTTCGCAAATTGAAGCTGAGTGAAGGTAACTTAAAAAACTGTTCCAATATAGAACGTTTTTGGGATCAAGTAAGTTAGATTAAAAATGGATTGGGTGAAGCGGCCTTTGGAGAATTGTGTGATTTAATTCATGACATTTTTAGTCTGGTTCACAGTTCCGCAGCAGCCGTGCGCAAATTTTTTGATTTAGCATTAACAAAAACGAAATCGAGAAACAAATTATAATTTAAAACTTTAAATAATATTATAACATTAATAACATGTTATTAATATACAATTGTAATGCACTTTGGATGCAATATAAAAAAAAATCGATATAAAAACTGAATTGGCATATTTTCTTGATAAAGAGGAATAAACTCCACTCAATTTTCCGATGTAATAAAAATTGGTAAATTTTTACCATTTGGTCCATTTTTTGGTCCGAAAAATAAATTGGAAATGGCAACCGTGGCTGCCCCTCGCAGAGCGCGGAGCACATGTGGGCTGGAAAAGCCCGTTGTTATCCACTGGCCGAAGCCATTTGCTTCTTTCCCTCCCTTAGTAATTGAACCACCGAGTACGTTTTATATAGCATAAAATGTCGAGGACGTTCGGCGAGTTTAAAACTTCAAACCTTTTACTCGAAATTTTTAGAAGTCAATTTAATTTTTAACCGACTTCCAAAAAAGGAGGAGGTTATCAGTTCGTCGGAATATTTTTTTTTTTTTTTTTTTTTTTTTATGTATGTTACCGCATAACTTTGGACTACGTCAACCGATTTCGATTTTGCATCGGAAAGGTAGTGTGTCAGAGGTGGTCCCGTACTAATCTGGTTAAGATCCGATCAGCGGATCATGAGATATATATATATATTTTTTTTATATGAGAGTTGAAGTCGGTTTTTTTTTTGCTAAAAATTACTTGTAGTATAACAATTTGCACGTTTAAAATGGCTAAAAGCTACCGTTGATTTTTGATATTTTTTTTCGTTTAATTCAATTGCTTGAATTTATTAACGAATGTACATACAATGTTTAACTGTTAAATTTTTTCACTAATTTCTAATAAAAATATATCTTATTGATATATAACTGAATATAAGTAAAATTTAAAACGGCAGGCTGGAGCAAATAGCTCATTTAAAATTCCGAACTAGATCGTTCGATCAATTCAATGACCTAGTGTAGACTTTCCCAAAGTGGGTGCCGCGAGCGGATACCTGGGGTGCCGCTACCCTGCAGTAAAAAGCCAAACCAGTTAGAAAAAATACTAGTTCATTAACTAGTATGTGCCTACCAGTTCGACAATTTCGAAGAACTTAGGCGATCAGCGACATCTGCCTTTGAATTGCCAAAGCCAAAAATAAAACGCAATTAATTGCTTTTCTTACAAATGTCGGCTGTGGCGTCACGTGAAGACTACTGGTTCTGGTTCTGAAATCGCAGGTTCGAGGCCGCTTGGAGGTGGTTAAGATTTTTAAAGTTAAATAAATGTAAGTAAAAATAATTTATTCAATTTATAAAAAAATAACAAATTTGCAAATCTAGTTGCATTGCAAAAAAACATTTAGGAAGAAATGCTTGTGCTATAAAAACAAAGAAATTAAACAAAAATATTTTTTTATTAAATTTAAAAATTACAATAAACAGCCTAAACAAAAAAATAAATTTATAAAAAATAAAAATAAAATAAAAAATAGAAAATAAAAAAAACTTTCCCTGCGCCAGGATTTGAACCTGGGACCTCAGACTTACCACGCGAATGGTTTGCTCTGTCGGCCATTGTGACTGCCGGAGTGTCGCGAGCAAAAAGGCACACTTATGCTTTTCACGGGGCATGAATTGGCAGACTATCTCATAAACTGGTATGATGCTACTAGTATTTATACTAGCAGATGCTGATGCATAGCATGACAATTGACATCTCGTAGGACATCGCAATGTTAAAAATACCATTCGCTAACATTGAAAAAGGATAGAACGTGAACTAGTTGGGCTGAAACGCAAACCGGTAGAATTCTAGTTCACAACTAGTAGCTTTCCCTGCAGGGTAGTGGCTAGAGTATACTAGTGGTGCTGGAAAATTCTTTAAACTTTCCATACACAACGCAAGCGGTTTGATCAAACTTCAACATGGCGGCCAGAAAATCAAAAAATTTTGATTTTTATTAAAATTACCTTCAGCGGCTCGTCAAACCCCATACACAACACAAATAACTTGCAGCAAAGGGATATTTCACTTGGTTTGTCAAGCCGCTTTGGTGGTGTATTTCGCTCTTAAGCGTATTTCCCCAGTATCTACGTTTTGTCAACGAAAAATTGAATCAGAAAATTTTCAGAAAATTAGCCGAAAACGTACCCTTTTCACAACCATTTTCTGTACTTTTGTAGACCATTCACTTCATCCACTTCATCCACTTTTCTTCCCGTTTTCGGATTAAATTTCGGATTTTTTGATGGCAGCGCTTTTCTCGTAACAAGCGCAGCAGCTTAAGGTGTTCTTACACGATATGCATTTGCATCTGTTAATATGACTTTATCAATACATATGTAATTGCGAATGTCTGTCAAATTCGGAGTCTTTATTTAACTATTTAAAAATACGTTCTTTGAAAACGAAATAAACTAAACTCAAATGATTCTACCTGTGTGCCAGATGAAAATAGAAACATTTCTATTTCGTATGTACGTGCATCTGCTTTGTACAGAAACAAATCTTATTTGCCTCTACACGATAAGTTCGCATTTCGTTATGTAAAAAGTGGCATGTACACATGCAAATACATATCGTGTAAGAACACCTTTAGTGAGGTACCATTTGCAATGCAAATCGAAGAAGAACTTTTGATGAGCGAAGTACTTGAGACTTACACCACTAGCGACGAAATTTTTAAAGCTATCGACAAATTTGTACAGAAAAATGGTTTGAAATGGAGTGCGGATATTTGCAGTGCTCGGAAAAACGAATGAAACGAAGAAAACGCAACGAGAGGTCACTATATGATCCGTTGGTATTCCCTGGCGACTAGGAAGAGGCCGCCACTTGGTTTAAAACCCGTATTGGATGACACTGCGAAGATGACAGAGGCCAGCGAAATTAAAATACATCTTTGGTTTTTTCTAGCCGTCGTTGGTTACATGTATATTTTATAATTTCTAGGAATTTGCATGAAAACCCCATAAATAAACAAAGTAAATCAGAAAAACGTACATATGTAACTTCGAAGTTAACGCTAAGAAAATTGATAACGGCCGGTTTCACCAGCAATTTAAACGTAAAATGATTTTTTTATTTTCTGTAAATCTAATATATAAAAATCTCGTGTCACGGTGTTAGTGGTCGAACTCCTCCGAAACGGCTGGACCGATCTTTATGAAATTGTTTGTGTATATTTGGTAGGTATGAGAATCGGATGTAAAGTATATTTCATACCGCTAGGTGCAGGGGGCGTGGCACCTCCCATACAAACCGAATATTTCATACTGCATATCTCTGGAAGTGTTCATGGTAGAGTACTCTAACTTGGTATGGAGATATATCAAACCAATCGCATACTCAT
>NW_016159814.1:19583-30400 GCF_001687245.7 Rhagoletis zephyria | reverse complement strand
AGATTGCATACAAACAGACGGACAGACGGACATGGATAAATCAACTCAGCTCGACGTTCTGATCATATAAGTATACATTTTAATGGGTCTATCTCTTTTTGTTCTGGTACTTACAAACATCGGACCAAAGTTATAATACCATTTCATGCTCATGAAAGGTGTAATAAAATTTTACAGAAAGAATTCTGCACTCTAGGTAAGTTCTTTCTTCTTCTTCTTTATTGACGCTGTAACCGCCTAAGCGATTTTGGCCGAGTCCAAAACAGCACGCCAGTCATTTCTCTTCTGTGCTAACTGACGCCTATTGGAAATGCCAAGTGAAGCCAAGTCCTTCCCCACCTGGTATTTCCAACACAGAGGAGGCCTTCCTCTTCCTCTGTTACCAGCATCGCGGCCCGCGTTGAATACTTTCACAGCAGGAGCGTTTCTGTCCATTCGAACGACATGGCCAAGCCAGCGGAGCCGCTGAATTTTAATTCGCTGCACTATGTCTATATCGTTGTAAAGCTCATACAGCTCATCGTTAAATCGTCTGCGATATTCGCCATNATTTTAATTCGCTGCACTATGTCCATATCGTTGTAAAGCTCATACAGCTCATCGTTAAATCGCCTGCGGTATTCGCCATCGAAAACGCGTAAAGGTCAGTAAATCTTTCGCGGAATCTTTCTCTCGAAAACTCCAAGAGCCGCTTCATCAAATGTTTTCATTGTCCATGTCTCCGCGGCATTCACCAGCACAGCCGTGATGAGTGACTTATAGAGCGTGATCTTTGTACGACGAGAGAGGACTTTACTTCTGAATTGCCTACTTAGTCCAAAGTAGCACTTGTTGGCAAGAGTGATTCTCCGTTGGATTTAAATGCTGATATTATTATTGGTGTTAATGCTGGTTCCCAAATAAACGAAGTCGTCTACTTTTTCAAACTAGTAACTGTCAACAGTGACGTGGGTGCCAAGCCGCGTATGCTTTGCTTCTCTATCCAATCCCGAGAAGGCAGAACTGATGTAGCCCTTGTTTCTGACGATAATATCGATGTCGTCGGCATACGCCAGCAATTCTACGCTCTTGTAAAGTATTGTGCCTGAGCGGTTCAGTTCTGCGTAGGGTTGCCAGACGTACTGCTTTTGGGAGTAAACGTACTCCTTTTTATTGCAATGTACTCCCTTGTACTTCCAAAAAAAAATTTCTGAAAATGTACTCCTTTATTAGCTTTGTACTTCTTTTGTACTCCTTTTTTCCAGCTATTAATATTTTATCCTATACAGGGTGTAAAATAATATCTGGTGCACAGTTTTTTTTTTTTTTGAAAAATAAATTATCCACAGATTTTACTTCAGTTTTATTAATTTGTTTTTAAATTTCAACCTTCATTTGGGTTTACCGGCGGTAAACACTTTGAGAGAAAAGCTTAANTTATCCTATACAGGGTGTAAAATAATATCTGTTGCACAGTTTTTTTTTTTTTGGTAAAAAAAGTAGTTAATGTATAGTCTTTAAATTTAACATTCATTTGGGTTTACCAGGGGGTTTGGGAGAAAAGCGCAAGTCGTCGTCGGTTACTTTATTACATATCTTCTGAAACCATAGGCTAATTTCCCCCATTTGGGTCCTTTATACTCCGTCTTTTGTCCAACATAAGGCCTCATACTCAGCAATCGAAAAGACTCGAAACTGGTGACTAGGAGGGCATTCATTCGACCAACCCTATACAGGTTTTTTTCTTTTTTTTTCTTATACAAAATCTAAGAAAAAATACACCTGAAAAAGAGGTTCGTGCCGCATGTACTTATATCCCAAAGCTGGAAAATGCAAATCAGGATTAAAATTTTAAAACCAATTAATAATATTAAAGTAAAATATTTACAAAGTTAACAAAAAAAACACAAAATCTATAAAAAACCCGTTTATTTTTCAAAAAACCTGTACGACAGTTATTATTTTACGCGCTGGACGTTGCCATTCATATTGTGGCAAACACTACTTAGTAAGCAAAGTTAAGTGTGATAGTGAAAAGGTGTAAGCATGGCCTTAGGGGCAGGGCGCTCGGGTATAAAAATCAGCAAAATATTAAATTAATTATAAGGCTTAAATTAAAAAAATGGCCATACACAGCGNTTTGAGAGAAAAGCTTAAGTAAAAAAAGTAGTTAATGTATAGTCTTTAAATTTAACATTCATTTGGGTTTACCAGGGGGTTTGGGAGAAAAGCGCAAGTCGTCGTCGGTTACTTTATTACATATCTTCTGAAACCATAGGCTAATTTCCCCCATTTGGGTCCTTTATACTCCGTCTTTTGTCCAACATAAGGCCTCATACTCAGCAATCGAAAAGACTCGAAACTGGTGACTAGGAGGGCATTCATTCGACCAACCCTATACAGGTTTTTTTTTTCTTTTTTCTTATACAAAATCTAAGAAAAAATACACCTGAAAAAGAGGTTCGTGCCGCATGTACTTATATCCCAAAGCTGGAAAATGCAAATCAGGATTAAAATTTTAAAACCAATTAATAATATTAAAGTAAAATATTTACAAAGTTAACAAAAAAAACACAAAATCTATAAAAAACCCGTTTATTTTTCAAAAAACCTGTACGACAGTTATTATTTTACGCGCTGGACGTTGCCATTCATATTGTGGCAAACACTACTTAGTAAGCAAAGTTAAGTGTGATAGTGAAAAGGTGTAAGCATGGCCTTAGGGGCAGGGCGCTCGGGTATAAAAATCAGCAAAATATTAAATTAATTATAAGGCTTAAATTAAAAAAATGGCCATACACAGCGTTGCCACAGACACATGTTTTTTCCTACCTAAATTTCCTACCATAACCAACCAAAACCTACCAAACATTTTTTTCAGTATTAATATATTTTTTCAATGTCAAATTTATTAAAAACATAGCTAACATAACATTTAGTAAAACTAAAACACAGCTAGTACAATAAAACCAAATTAGCTGCGTATAACGATTTATTTTACTGTACAGACGCGTAAAAAAATTCGGCGAAGAAGAGCTCTTAACATAGGCGAGGGCAAAGAAAGACGCTTTAACCTCTTTGACGGGGAGAAAGACGAAGAAGACTTATTTTCGCGGTCAACTATGTTTGCGAGTATACGAATTCCTCAAAGAGTTTTCTGGAATGATGTTGAATCCATGTTTACGCGTCTTTTTTCGCAAATTTTTATCACGCATCCTTTTCGCCGTCAAAACACACGAACGTCTTTATTCGTGTCAAGTGACTATTTATATTAATATTATTACGTTGGAGATACCCGCGTTGCGACCTAAGAAGATATATTGTGCTAAATCCTAATTGTAATAGCTCCAGTATTAGGTTATTTAAAAAGCTCAGCACTTTGGATGATGCCATGTTCCAAATTTTAGATGGAGAAGACAATCCTTCCCCAAGGTGCATCAATCTACTATTCATGCTTCGTGGACAGGCACATTGCATATCCCCAGAGTATATTTTCCTTCACCAGCCCACAAAATTTACAGTCAGTCTCTACAGAAAGACCCTTTAATTCAATCGGTACGTTAACTTGCAGTGTGCTGTCAAGTAGCCAGTAAGAGTTTTAAGTTCAAGGTATCTTTCGAAGTTGCTCCTGAAAGTTGTGAATCTCTTTGATTGTCTTATTCGCTCCTAAGTAGGTCTGCAGTGTATCCTTTAGATGTACCGCAAAAAGGCTCGGAACTATGAAAACGTATTTGGCTCCACTCTTTGCAAGACAGTCAGCCCTTTCGTTGCCTTCAAACCCTTCATGTCCCTGAACCCTCCACAGCGGTACGCTATTGTGGGCTCCCAGGTGACTCAAGAGTTCACAAGCCTTGATGCCGTTTTGAAAGACTCTAAGGCTTCTAACGCTGCCTGAATATCTGACATAATATTTATTCTGTCCTCATTTGCCTTCTACGATAAAATTCGCGAACACAGACTTCGATTGCGAAGACCTCCGCCCAGAATATGGTTGGGTACAAGCCCATTGGCAGACTTTCCTGGAATCTTAGTCCAAGTACGCCATAAAGTATATATGGATGTTCGTATTGTATATTGGCAATAATAAGAGTATAGGCAAATAACGTAAAGCTATAAGAGGAGACAACACGTTATAATTGTAGCGAGTGTGAACATCAAGAGCGTGCCTTCTCTTTTAATCCAATCAAAATACGTATTTGGGCAAAAGAGAAAGCACGCTCCTGATGTTTCCACTCGTTACAATTATAACGTGTTGCCTCTTCTTATAGATTTACATGCTTTGGTATAGGTTTGTACTGAGGAATCATGTTTGCGGCCGCCGTTATACGAACGCACCGGTGAAATATTCACGTAAAAAAAAATTGCTAAAATGTTTAGAGATACATATTTTCTANTTGGGCAAAAGAGAAAGCACGCTCCTGATGTTTCCACTCGTTACAATTATAACGTGTTGCCTCTTCTTATAGATTTACATGCTTTGGTATAGGTTTGTACTGAGGAATCATGTTTGCGGCCGCCGTTATACGAACGCACCGGTGAAATATTCACGTAAAAAAAAATTGCTAAAATGTTTAGAGATACATATTTTCTATTTTCTCAAATAACTATGACTCGTAGTCCCGAAACCTACCAAAATCCAATCAAGCCTACCAACCTACCAAATGGAAAAAAACCTACCAGTTTTGGTAGGAAAAGCCCATGTTTGGCAACCCAGGCCATACATTCAGGAAGAGTCTGGAATTCTTTTGTAGTTTTTAGTTTTTTAGTTGGGGAAACTTTCCTATAAGGGCGGTCATTGAGAACCGAATTCTACGCAAAAATACTGTGGACGCAAGTGGAAATTGTGACTTTTGGCAATTTTTCTAAGGGGTCCCTGGGGAACCATAGGGGCCCTAGGTGGTCGGGAGTAACATTTTTGTCAATGGCGGTTCATGCCCTCTCCAAAAAGGTCGGAAAAGGTGTCACGTCCACTCCCCCTTCGATCACCGTCTCTTTAACAACCGTCCCAATTGGAAAGCCAACCCATATAGTTATTTATTTTACACATTTATTGTTGCTTTGAAAAAGATTTCTAAGATATCTTTGTTTGTTTGTACCTAATTAATGGTAATTTGTAACAACAAATTGCACAAAAAATTAAAAAAAAAATTGTACTCCTTTTTTATGTCATGTACTGCTTTTTTTCTAACGAAAATATAAATGTCCGTTTCAAAATCTGGCAACCCTAGTTCTGCGGTTCTTATTATCTTATATTCATCAGATTAAAGAAATCACACGAGAGGAAGACGCCTTGTCTGAAACCTCGTTTGATATCAAACGGCTCGGAGAGGTTCTTCCCTATTCTGACAGAGCTGGTAGTATTGCTCAACGTCATTTTACACAGCCGTATTAGTTTCGCGGGGATACCAAATTCAGACATGGCGGCATAAAGACAACTTCTCTTCGTGCTGTTGAAAGCGGCTTTGAAATCGACAAATAGATGGTGTGTGTCGATCTTATTGTCGCGGGTCTTTTCCAAGATTTGGTGTATTGTGTATACCTGATATATGGTGGATTTGCCAGGCCTAAAGCCACACTGATAAGGTCCAATCAGCTCGTTGAAGGTGGGCTTCAGTCTTTAACACAATACACTCGATAAGACCTTCTAACCTATGCTTAGAAGGCTGATTCCGCGGTAGTTGGCGCAAGCGGCTGGTTGGCCTTTCTTGTCGATTGGGCAGAGCACACTTAAATCCCAGTCGTCGGGCATACGTTCATCTGACCATATTCTGCATAAGAGTTGATGCATGCACCTTATCAACTCCTCGCCACCGTACTTTAATAGCTCAGCTGGCAGGCTGTGAGCTCCAGCAGTTTTGTTGTTTTTCAAGCGCGCTGTCGGTATTCGTACCTCGTCATAGTCATGTGGTGGAACATCGACTCTATGGTCATTGACTGGGGGCTCGGGTTCGTCTTCTCCACTAATTTCAGCGCCGCTACCATTCAGTAAGGTGGAAAAGTGTTCCCTCCATAATTAAAGTACATTGTAGACATCGGTCACTAGGTCAGCATTGTTGTTCTTACAGGAGTTCGGCCTGGTCTTGAAACCTTCCGTATTTCGCCTAACCCTCTAGTAAAATTTTCGAGCGTTTTTCCTGTCGGCTAGCATTTCACGCTCTTCGCACTCACGTATTTCGGTCTCTCCCTTCTTATTGCGGCAAATACGTCTCGCTTCCTTCTTCAGTTCTATACGCGGCGTTTTTTTTATCTTCGGCTTCTTGACATTCCTCATCGTACCAGTTCTTCTTTCGGGAAATGTGGTTCCACTGCTCGCTTATGTCGGATTGCTGAAGAATGCTCTCAGAGAGCAGGTGTGTGAGTCGGGTGGCGAATAAATTGGCCGTCTGTTGTAAATGCAGCTTTTCGACGTTAAGCTTTCCTTGCAATGTTGGGCGCAAATTTTTTGCTGCATAGAGGCAGGTGGGCATCTTGGCTAGAACAAGATAGTTGGCCTCGGAGCNGGTGGCGAATAAATTGGCCGTCTGTTGTAAATGCAGCTTTTCGACGTTAAGCTTTCCTTGCAATGTTGGGCGCAAATTTTTTGCTGCATAGAGGCAGGTGGGTATCTTGGCTAGAACAAGATAGTTGGCCTCGGAGTGTACGTACGTCTAAAACGCTGGAAGCATGCCTTCCGTTTATCACAACGTGGTCGATTTGGTTTCTCGTTTTTCGATCAGCAGACAGCCATGTAGCTTGGTGGATGTTCTTATGCTGAAACCTGGTACTAAATTNCGATCAGCAGACAGCCATGTAGCTTGGTGGATGTTCTTATGCTGAAACCTAGTACTAAATTCATATTACCATGTTTCGGGCCCCGGCGAAGTCGATCAGCCTCAGTCCGTTATCGGGCGTTTCGTCGTGGAGGCTGAATTTTCGGCAGTAGCGCCAAAGATCCCTTCCTTGCCCACCTTGGCATTAAAATCGCCGAGCACGATTTTAACGAATCCAACACCGAATTTGCGCTCCTTTACGTGGCAACTGTAGTAGACGTCGCAAGGCTTCGCACTTACTTTTCCTTGCCCCGTCCATCGCATTTCTTGGATGGCGGTGATGTCAGCTTTGTCTTCCCGAGGACATCAACCAGACGGGAAGAGGTACCTTCCCCATAAAGGGGACGGATATTCCAGGTGCATACCCTGAACTTATAGTCCTTTATACGTTTACCGTGGCCGTCATCAAAAAAAGGCTTCTCATCCGAGGCTGTTTGTTCTTTTTCATTGGGCGGGGTTTTAAGTCAGTTTCAAAATTCCCCGGAATTTGGCATCGCTGGTAATGCAGAAAATATACTTGCGCTAGCCCTTAGTATGCACATACAAACATATAATGTGAGAGTAATTTTTTCGCCTTCCATGATTAACACAAGACTTTTTTAAGTTGTCCATCATTTTAATTTCATATAAAATTGAGAATAAAAAAACTAAATTATTAAACTATTTTGTTGTTTGAGATGGAAAATGAGAATATGTGCGTGGGTTTTAAATTTAAAAGTAATATTTTTTGCAAACGTCAAAAATGCTAAAATTGCTCTCAGCTTATTATCAAGGTGTAGTAAACAAGGTGTGATTGACAACTCAGGTAGGCTCTCTTTAAGGTACTATTATGCCAAAAAATATAAACAAGCTATTCAAAATTCATAAGAAAATTTTTCAATGTGACTTTATATGATGGTTCTTCTGTGCTTCTTCTGAGAGCAATGTCAAGTTCAATCACACTTTGAATAAATTGAAATTGAAATTATCAAGGCACCTTGAACCATGACAAATACATTACAAGGTAAATTCATTCTCTCAATTCGTCGGCCAGGATTTTTTTTCTGACGTTTGCCAGCATTTTAAAATCATATAAAATTGAGAATAAAAAAATGAAATTGTTCACAATTGTTCCCTGCAAGCCATTGCTGAGCAGTTTACCCTCAAATTCGACAGCGTTACACACACTTTCGCAACTTTTTAGCTATCACGCACACATTTACAAATTTGGTATTCGAAATGTGAAACATTTTTCATTTGTTAGAGCGGAATTCCCACTTTTATAGGAATTCTGTGCGTTAAAGCGAGTTAGAAATATGGCAGTTTTTATGACAGTAGGCTTTGTCGAAAAATGTCACATTTGATAAAAAAAATTGTATAATTTTATAGATATTTCAAATTTCATTTTATGTTCCCGTTGCCGTTGCCGTCGACTTTGCATCATTATTCGTAAGGTATGTACATACATATGTAAATTACTTAACTTGTGCATTTTAATTGATTTTCTCGTTATTACAGATTTGCAACAATTAAAATTAAAACCCACCATCATCTTTAATGCCGTCACCAGCTGATATCGCACGCACCTCCTCCATCACCTTTAATGCCACCGCCAACATCGTACCATCACCTTCAACACCGGTACCAGAAGTANAATTAGTAAGAAGAGGTAAAATATTACACCAACAAGGGGAAAGTGCTCAGTTTTATCCCATCGCCTGAACAAAAATGAGTATTTTAATAAGCACTTTTGTAATTAGTGATAATGATAAAATTAGCACTTATTTGATGCTCAGCTGTCTTGCAGGGATTGTTGTTTGAGATTGAAAATGGAAATGTGTGTGTGAGTTTGAGTTTTGAATTTTTAAATTATATTGCTGGCAAACGTCAGACTGCCTCTCAACGGTTTTACCTTGTTATGTTTTTATCATGCCTTGAACAGGTAGCATTAGTAGAGTAGCAGTTGTTAAAATCTATTTGCATGTGAAACAGCGATCGGACTTAAATCTGGAAAAAAATGTGGAAGATTTAAAAAAAATGTGGTAGATCTCAGGTTTTGGATCAAACTTTGTAAAAAAATTAAAAAACTCTGCAAGGTTTCACTTAAATTGCAAACATTTTAATTAGAATCTAAAAAACAAAATTATTTTAGTATAATAAAGTGCAAGATTGAAGTTTTGCGTTGACTTTTAGCAATTTTTTTCCTTGGCAGTGTAAAGCAGTTTCTTCCATATCAAGATATTTTTCTAACATATTTTGAAAGATTTATGTAACCTGCCAGCTTTTTTTTATCACATCACGATGTAGCGAACAAATGTGGCACGTTCCAGAAACCGCTACTTGGGATTTGACAATTCTCAAGTAAAAGCAAACAACGCTTTATAAACTTTAGATGCACTGAAATTTGCTAATACGTTCACAAAAATCGCCGTTTTTTATCATTTTCGCTATTAATTCTTTTTATAAATCATATATTTTGCAATTTAACACAATAAACCACGTTTCCTGTCGAAAAATTGAATATTGAGAAAATGTACTATTTTACGGTTTATTTTCTTTATATTCTGCCTGTTGTTAGTGATTCGTGTTAAACAATTTATGCTCTTATTATGTCGAGCAAAAATAAAACTAATAAAAAACGCGAATATGTGGTAAATTTCAGACCTTGTGTGGTAGATGCTCAAAAAAGTGGCAGATCTACCACAATGTGGTAGAAGTCCGATCACTGATGTGAAACCTTTTTCCATTCTGTTGCATAGCAGCTTTTGGAACTTCGCCCAACTCAGCAGCACAACCGTTGATTACTGGACCTCGCAAAGGATGAACCAATGCTTCAAGAAGCATACAAATTTACTAAGAAAGAAAGCTGCAGCAACTTTTTTTTCAATTGAAATTTAAATTTTTTTTTTAATTTTTTATATTTCACGTGGCACTAGGGACGCAAGTCAAAAAAATACATCGATGCATCGAAATATAGCATTGATTCATATCGATATCTTTATATATAAAAACTAGAAGACCCGGCGAACTTCGTCCCGCCCAAAATTTTTATATATTTTATTGAAACTTTTTGGTCCAACATTTTCACCAACAATTCACGGTTACGATTTTCATTGGCACAGTTGTCTGCTAAAATTAAGGTTTGGTGGTAATTTGCCGCTTTAAATAACCTAAGGAAAGTGTTATATCCGTTCTTGAAATTCTCCAGTTGTGCGGCATTTCATAGCACGGTTATTCGCAAAGCGAAATAAATTTTTTCCTCTTCACTCCCTGGCGGCAACAATGACCCGGTTCTATAGTGAATGTCCTAGAAGCTTTACAGTATAGTAGGTGGCAATTTCAAAATGGGTGCGAATCATTGTTCTACAGAAATGCAATATACATATACTTATTTCAGACGAAATACCTTAAAAGTTTGAACGCATAATAATATTGGAAAATCACATCCATTGGGCCAATTGAAACGCAGGACCGTCGATATGACTCAATGGTGCAACAGGTCGATTTAATCTGACCTTCACGGCCCCTTTTCTCACTTGGCTATTTTTAGTAATAGCTCGACTTCAGCACCACTTGGCAGCACGTTTTTGCAATAGTATTGCATACATATTTAAAACATTAGCCAAATCGGATCATAAATAAGATTTTTAGTAATAACTCAACTACAGCGCCAACTGTCGGATTAAATTGTGAAACTAAACCATCCAGAGACCCACTCAAATACACAAAAAGTTTCGTTAAAATCCGTACAACCATTTAGGAGGATTTCACTCACAAACACACCTACAGAAGAATAAAAAAAATCCATCAAAGATAGCTAAAGGTCGGTAGGTTTGTAGGCCTCACACCCCTTTTCAAATAGCCCAAATTTTCTCCATGAGTATGGGCTTGATTTCAACTATATACATATCTCCATACGAAGTTACAATACTGTACCATGAATACTTAAAATACGAAATCAATTGCATACTCATGAAGAAAGAGGGCAGCTGTTGGAAAGGGGGGCGTGGCTCCTCCCATATAAATCGAATTTTTATACTGCATATCTCT
>NW_016159814.1:8191-18117 GCF_001687245.7 Rhagoletis zephyria | reverse complement strand
ATGCTAAAAAACTACTTACGTACCGAATTTTAAGCAAATCGGATCATAAATGCGGTTTTTTGGAATAGATCGGTCCCTGGTCCACTTCCCGGAAAAAATGGGTCATACATGCTATTATGTGCTAAATAGCTACTTAAGTACTAAATTTTAAGCAAATCGGACCATAATAAGATTTTTTCGAATAGACCGGTCCCTGGTCCACNCCCTGGTCCACCTACCCGAAAAAAAGTAAAATTTTTTTAGCCTAAAACATGGTGGTTACCGAAAGCTATTTGTATACAAAATTTCATGAAAATCGGACCAGCCGTTCGCGAGATTACCTGTTACAAAAAAAGGGACTTCTCTTTATATAATTAGTATAGATGAATTGCTGTTCGTGTGTTATCGCATCACTCAAGAACGGCTCAACGGATTTGCTTCGTTTTTCTTTCATTTTGTGTCTTCTATCTGTAGAAGGTAAAGAGAAAACTGGTAAAATTATATTGCCAGATATTTGCAATATCAGAAAAAAAAATATTACAAATAAGCCGCAATAATGCCATTTCACTGAGAACGCATAACAAAATTAATTCGGAAAAAAATTTGGATAGGGTTACCACCATTCGTAAAAAAAGTTTATATATAAAAATGGATTGCTTTTATGTCTTATCGCATCACTCAAGAACGGCTCAACGGATTTGCTTCGTTTTTCTTTCATTTTGTGTCTTCTATCTGTAGAAGGTAAAGAGAAAACTGGTAAAATTATATTGCCAGATATTTGCAATATCAGAAAAAAAAATATTACAAATAAGCCGCAATAATGCCATTTCACTGAGAACGCATAACAAAATTAATTCGGAAAAAAATTTGGATAGGGTTACCACCATTCGTAAAAAAAGTTTATATATAAAAATGGATTGCTTTTATGTCTTATCGCATCACTCAAGAACGGCTCAACGGATTTGCTTCGTTTTTATTTCATTTTGTGTCTTTCTGTCTGTAGAAGGTTTGTAAGGAGAAAATTGGAAAAATGATGTTGCCAGATATCTGCAATATCAGAAAAAAAAATTAATTATAAATGAGCCGCAAAAATGCTGATTCACTGAGAATAAATAAAAAAAATTAATTCATAAAAAAATTTCGGTAGGGCAGCCACCATTCGAAAAAAAATTTATATGTAAAAATGGATTGCTTTCGTGTGTTATCGCATAGCTTAAGAACGGCTCAAGGGATTTGCTTCGCTTTTATTTCATTTTGTGTCCTTCTGTAAAATGAATGTAAAGAAACAATTGGAAAATCGGTGCTGCCACATATTTCAAATATCAAAAAAAAATTTAATTCACATAAGCCGCAATAATGTACATTACTGAGAATGCATTAACAAATTTAATAAAAAAAAAATTGAAGAGGTTTGCCACCACTCGACAAAAATATTTACATATAAAAATAAATTGCTGTTCGTTTGTTATCGCATAACTCAAGAACGGCTCAACGGATTTGTTTCGTTTTTATTTCATTTTGTTTCTCTTTATCTGTAGAAGGTTTGTAAAGAAAAAATTTAAAAACCGGTGTTGCCATATATCTGAATTATCAAAAAAAATTAATTTTAATAAGTAATGCTATTCCACTGCGAATGTATGAAAACACTTCCCTGCAGCAAAATTTAGGGACAGTCTGGCAAAGCGCTAGTTCCGCCCTACAAATTTCAGAACTGTCTCTGAACTACTGCAAAAGTGATGCAGAGCTGGATGGTTGAAAGTCATATGTTGCTAGTTGCGCTGTCATCAATGTTACTCATCCTGGTCATGTGAAAGCTTTTCGATTTTCTTAGACCCTAAAACTATTAACAAACTGTTTTCGTTTATTTAATACGTAATTATCTACATAGTTTATGGGGCACCTGCTAAAATATTTCCAAAAAAGTCGTTATTGGTAACGTTAATGTCATTTTTAACCGACTTCCAAAAAAGGAGGAGGTTATCAGTTCGTCGGAATAGTTTTTTTGTGTATGTTACCGCATAACTTTGGACCACGTCAACCGATTTCGAAAATTCTTTTTGCATCGGAAAGGTAGTGTCTCAGAGATGGTCCCATACTAATCAGATTTAGATCCAATCATTGGATCATGCGATATATATATATTTTTTTTTTAAGTCGGTTTTTTTTTGCTAAAAAATACTTGTTATACATACATATCTACGTACGTATAAAATTTAATGCAAAATATAAAATTTAGTTAAGCTACACTTAACAGCAAAGGTCTGCTTACACCATTTCTTTTTTTAAATATTCACAATATATTTAGAATTAAAATTTGTTTGTTATTATTTTATAAAAAAAAATATCCTGCTTAAAACAAAGTCATATAATCGTGTTTTAAAACTTTATACAAAACAAAGTTAAATTTAAAGATTTTTCATCAAAATGTTTGCCCTTTTAATCAGATTTAAAAAAAAAATAAACAAAAGTGGTAAACAATCTCACTTTGAAATGGGGGTGCTATTGATATGAACGATACTGAACATACGTAAATATATATCTGAGCACCCGAAATGTGTAGTTATGCAGTGATTTTTTTCCCCAAGGTTTTGCATTTTAAATATTTTTCGTTCAGTTTTTATTTAAGTACTATAAGTCATACTCCATAAACCATTTAAATTCNACGCACGCAAGCCAATTTCGGGTGACGCAAAAAAACAAATTCGACGGCGTGCGTACCAAAACGCAAGCCGCGAATATTAGGTTAGCCTGTTATGCAGTGATTTTTTTTNGTATGGAGATATATAAAATCAATTTAGAAAATGAGCGCGGGAAACAGGTCGTAAAGTAAATTTCGTGGCGCTTAGTGAAGAAGGCGTGGCACCTACTATAAAAACCAGGGACGTGAACCGGTTTTGAACCAGAAAACCGCTCTTTTCTATTAATTAACTGAACCATTAACCGAACCGAAATTTTCCACAAATGTTTGATCCGAACCGAAAACCGAACCACTTTCTATAAAGATTGAAAGGTTCGTTTCAACCAATTTTCAATAGATAAATGTACCCACTTTTTTTGTTTTTGGTAAACATGGTAATACCCACCATGTTCGTTTACCATGCGACAATATCAAATGTAAAGGCAACCCATCTCATTTAACAGACACTTGACCCTTAACCTTGCGCGTTGTTGCACTTGACATTTGACACTTAAACTTTCGCGTAATTTTTTTGTTTTTCGAACCGTTGAACCGAACCGAAACCCCGGTTCAAAGACAAAAAAACCGCTTTGACGAACCAATCCAAAAGTGTAAAAACGGTTCGAACCGCTGAACCGAACCGACCAAATTTTTCATCCGGTTCACGTCCCTGATAAAAACCAAATTTTTCATACTGCATATCTCTAGAAGTGTTCATGATAGAGTACTGGATCTTGGTAGGAATATATATGAAATCAATCGCGGAGAAAAACTGGAGCTATTGGAAAAGGGGGCGTGGCACCTCCCATACGAAATTAAACGCATACTCATGAAAAAATTTATGTTATTGGAAAACAGGCGTGGCACCTCTCATATAAATCGAGTTTTTCATACTGCATATGGGGTTGTTCGAGTCGCAATCACTACCGCAGTATTGCGCGCATTATTAGAGTATCACGTTCGGTGTGAAATTCCAACGTTTTATCAGTTGGGAACTTGCAACAGTTTTGCAAACTTTCATCAGTGGTGCAGTATTGCCGCTGTTATTACGTGCCTCGACCGTGGCCTATTTCGGGATGTGTTCATTGTAGTCAAATACTCTACTCTACTCAGATAAACCGAATTTTTCATAATGCACATTCCTGGAAATGTTCATGATTGAGTATTCGAACATATAGTAGTATAGAGATATACAAAATCAATGTCATACTCTTAGATAAAATTGGGGAAATTTAAGAAGGGGGCGCGGCGTCTTCCCAAAGGTGTATATACATATAATACTTCGTTCGTGTTTGTGAGTGAATCGATTTTAACGAAATTTCTTTCANTTTTTTCGGTGTGAGTAAGGTCTCTTCGTAGTTGTTCAGATTCCCAGTTTAACCTACCAGGTGGCGCTGGAGTCGTGTTATTGTTAAAATCTTAGTTATGATCCGATCTGGCTTATATTCGAGATACTTATGTAATGGTAACGATAAGGGCAATACTATTGCAAAAAACAGCCGCCGGGTGACGCTGGGGTCGAGTTGTTACTAAAAAGCGTCAAGTTAGAAAAAGTGCCGTGAATCTCCGATTACATCGACGTGCTGTACCACCGAGTATGCCGAGCTCCCATGTGTTGCGATTGGCCCAACGAACGTGATTTGCGTGCTTCATTCGGATACACCAGGACTGAGGACCAGGGGTCAATCTCAAATGACCAGAATTATGTCTACCATCAGAACCGTTCCGCCCTTTGATAAGAGCTTTAAGGTATTTCGACTGAAATAAGTGTGTGTGGAACAACGATACTCACCAATTTTTAAATTGCCACCAACTATACCATATAGTTTCTAGGACAGATGGCAATGATGAATGGGGAAAAGTTATTCAAATTTACTTCATTTTGCGACTAACCGTTCTGTGAAACGCCAGATCATTGGAGAATTCCAAGAACTTCTTCACGAACATACACTTTCGTTAGGTTATTAAAGACGACAATGGAAATATACCTTCTGACAAGCACCAAACCGTAATATGTATTAGCAGATAAATGTATCACTAGAAATCGTGAACGTGAATTGTTGGTGAAAATGGTTCTACCAAAATATTTCACTAAACAAAAATAATTTTGGGTGGGACGAAGTTCGCCGGGTCTGCTAGTATCGTATAAAAACATCGATATTTTCGATGTATCGAATGAAAATATCAACAGCTCCGATAAATGTTTAAGTATTAACTCACAGTGAAATGTATTTATTGATTTAAATAGTTACAAATCCCAGTTTATTTTTGTCTTTTGAAGTGGCGACCATAAGCATAGTAAAATAATATAAACTGTGCCAGCTAACGGTTCTATTTCGGTACACTTATTTGGTAATTTATTATCATAATTTTTTTTGTTTTTTTGATTTGAGAAAAAAATTTAAAAAAAGCATCTCTGATGTTTTCAGTCCCTGAGGATGAGCAGCTAAGCCGAAATCGGGCAGAGGTGTGTAACAAAACCAAAGGTCAATGCAAGAATTGAAAAAAAAACGAAAATTACAAACTCAAATTTTGCTTTGAAATAAGCGTACATTCCTTTTATACTACTTCACTATGTTTATAAGCTATGTGAAATAATTTTGGAAATTGCTGTTTAAAATCTGCCCAAATTTCCAAAGGGTTTTAAAGTGTCAATATCATTTCAATTAATATTATTTTGTGGAGGGTTGTTTGGCGATAAACGTTTCTACTAATAAATTAGCAACACGCACTTCCATCGCATTTGCCGCAATAATAGGCAATGTTGCTTGATATTGGATGTTTGGTAGTGTGAAAAAGTGGCAGTGGGAAAGTGGGCGTATGTGCATATAAACTAAATACAAACCTTTTGCATAATAGTAATAGAATGTATATTCTAATCGTGTATAAATGGTGAAATTTCCACATTTAGAATAGTTACGAGAGCGAAGAGTTTGGAAGCATACAAACTAATTTTAATACGTACAGTGTATATTGCACACAAAAGTCGATGCAAACAAAAAAAATACATCGATATATATCGGAAGGTCCAAAACATCGGTTTTATTCAATGAATCGAATAGCAAACATCTATGTTTCCGATGCATCGATATTTTTTCTCCATCCCTACGTGCCACGCTTTGATTTAGAAGGAAAAAATCAGAATAGTTTTTAACACTTTCGATACCAGAAGCAACAACAAAATACACGCAAAAGCTGTTTTTGCTCTAATCCTACTACCTGTTTGATGTGCATTGCTTACTATATTAAGGCCAGTATGCAGCTCTCAAGAAAAGCAAAAACTACTTATAAAATGACGTACAAGAAATGGCTAAGAAATTTTCTTGAGTCAAACTTCCTTCAGGCAGTACGCAGTTCGTAAGAAATTTGCTACGCTTTCTACTACGGTTTTCTAAAGTTTTTTGTGAAAAAAGAGCACAAGGCAACCCATGCTTGCAACAGAAATATATGCCCGTTCCATTATTCCTTTAGGAAAGAGCGAGGCAACAGGCTGGTAAAGTATGAGTTGTCAAAATTCCTTGGGCACACACTCACGAAATAATGGGAATTTTTTTCTTGACCGTTTTCTTGAGAGCTGCATACCAGCCTTTAAATGGTAAATGGTAAATTTTGCATATAAAAAATGGTAAAAGTTGGTAGCTTTTGGTAAAAAAAACAATAGGGTTGTTCAGAATTTTGTGCATATGCTCTTGAATCTGCATATGCACTTATGGAAAAACGAAATTTAAAAAATGAGGAAGTGCAAAAGTAAAACGGAAATTTTACAAACATTAGAAGCCAGTTTATGATTTATCGGACGCAACGTCAAAGAGATAGTTACTTGACGCATAAGCAACGTTGACGGTGATGGTGACGGTGACGGCGACGCAATGGATGGTATGTACTTTCACTTTAAATTTTATTTTTTTATAAAAAAACATTTCGCGTCAATAAAACACTCAACAAGAAACATACATATACATAAAACTGGGACGAATCCCGCCATCCGTGGTCGAATGAAATAAAATTACGTTCCTTTCTCTCAAATAGGCTGACTTCCAAAACGTCAATTGCTTTGCATGCGTACAAAGTATAATGTTCCATTACGCCGAACATTATACTTTGCCAATGTATACTAGGGTGCCTATCAAAAATGCTTTTTTTTTAAATTTCAAGACCCTACCCCGTAATTTTATTATTTTTTATGAGAAATATTATTGCCTATTTTTATACATTTTTAAAGGTCATTTAGAGGTCGCGACCTGTCGATTTAGGTTAGAAAATACGATTTTGTTGATTTATGAGTTTTCGAATGACTATTTTTGATTCGATTTCAAAGATCGAATATGATCTGAGAAGAGGATATATAGGCCTTTAAAATGGTATATAATAATCCATTGTCGGACCAGGTTTAATGGGTAAATAAAAAAAGACCCATATTTCTCTTAATTTTTTAAATTTTGACCATCGATAATTTCTACAATTTCAAAATATGGAGTGCTATCTATAATTAAATCTATTTTCAAATAAACTGATAGCTCAGTTATTGCAATCGCATAAAAATGGTCAAATTTAGGCGACTGTTCTTAAAAACGTACCGGAATTTCAGATTTTTTGAGCAGTGTGGCTAAGGAGTTCATCAATATTTATTACAAATTTATATATGTAAGTATACAATCGCTCTTTAGCAAAAAAAAAAAATTATACGATTTTAGGAAAATGGGGGTGGCACCGCCCACTTATATCATATATGTGTATCTCAAAAACTACTCGACCGATCTCAACCAAATTTGGTGAACACATTAGGCTTCTTAAGCGCCATATTGAAAATTATTGAAATCTTGAATAACCACTTTTTTTGCTAAAGAGCGGTTGTATATATATATCAATTTAGAATAAATATTGATGAACTCCTAAGCCACACTGCTCAAAAAATCTGAGATTCCGATACATACACACATATAAATTCAAGGCCGTATTTAAGAAATCGCCTAAATTCGACGATTTTTATGCGATTAGAATAAATGAGGTATCAGTTTATTTGAAATTTTGATTTAATTTTAGATAACACTCCATATCTTGAAATTGTAGAAATTATCGATGGTCAAAATTTAAAAAATTAAGAGAAATATGGGACTTTTTTATTTACCCACCAAACCTGCTCCGACAATAGATTATTATACACCATTTTAAAGGCCTATATATCATCTTCTCAGATCATATTCGATCTTTGAAATCGAATCAAAAATAGTCATTCAAAAACTCATAAATCAACAAAATCGTATTTTCTAACCTAAATCGAAAGGTCGCGACCTCGATGGTCTAAATTTAAAAAATTAAGAGAAATATGGGGCTTTTTTTAATTTACCCGATAAGNAAATTTCAAGACCCTACCCCGTAATTTTATTATTTTTTATGAGAAATATTATTGCCTATTTTTATACATTTTTAAAGGTCATTTAGAGGTCGCGACCTGTCGATTTAGGTTAGAAAATACGATTTTGTTGATTTATGAGTTTTCGAATGACTATTTTTGATTCGATTTCAAAGATCGAATATGATCTGAGAAGAGGATATATAGGCCTTTAAAATGGTATATAATAATCCATTGTCGGACCAGGTTTAATGGGTAAATAAAAAAAGACCCATATTTCTCTTAATTTTTTAAATTTTGACCATCGATAATTTCTACAATTTCAAAATATGGAGTGCTATCTATAATTAAATCTATTTTCAAATAAACTGATAGCTCAGTTATTGCAATCGCATAAAAATGGTCAAATTTAGGCGACTGTTCTTAAAAACGTACCGGAATTTCAGATTTTTTGAGCAGTGTGGCTAAGGAGTTCATCAATATTTATTACAAATTTATATATGTAAGTATACAATCGCTCTTTAGCAAAAAAAAAAAATTATACGATTTTAGGAAAATGGGGGTGGCACCGCCCACTTATATCATATATGTGTATCTCAAAAACTACTCGACCGATCTCAACCAAATTTGGTGAACACATTAGGCTTCTTAAGCGCCATATTGAAAATTATTGAAATCTTGAATAACCACTTTTTTTGCTAAAGAGCGGTTGTATATATATATCAATTTAGAATAAATATTGATGAACTCCTAAGCCACACTGCTCAAAAAATCTGAGATTCCGATACATACACACATATAAATTCAAGGCCGTATTTAAGAAATCGCCTAAATTCGACGATTTTTATGCGATTAGAATAAATGAGGTATCAGTTTATTTGAAATTTTGATTTAATTTTAGATAACACTCCATATCTTGAAATTGTAGAAATTATCGATGGTCAAAATTTAAAAAATTAAGAGAAATATGGGACTTTTTTATTTACCCACCAAACCTGCTCCGACAATAGATTATTATACACCATTTTAAAGGCCTATATATCATCTTCTCAGATCATATTCGATCTTTGAAATCGAATCAAAAATAGTCATTCAAAAACTCATAAATCAACAAAATCGTATTTTCTAACCTAAATCGAAAGGTCGCGACCTCGATGGTCTAAATTTAAAAAATTAAGAGAAATATGGGGCTTTTTTTAATTTACCCGATAAGAAATCCCAACAAGCCTAGTCCGACAATAGATTATTATATACCATTTTAAAGGCCTATATATCCTCTTGTCAGATCATATTCGATCTTTGAAACCGAATCAAAAATAATCATTCAAAAACTCATAAATCTAGAAAATCGCATTTTCTGACCTAAATCGACAGGTCGCAATTTCACTTTTTAATTGATTATTGTCGGAGTTTACTTTTCATTTGTATTTTAGGTGTGCTCGATGACAAAGTATGTACACACTGCGTTCATTTAAATCTCTTTGTTTTCTTTCCGGAAAATATTGGTAGATTTTTAGTCTTTGTTGGTAAAAATGGTAGAAAATAAAATACAGCTGAAAAGTTCGTAGATCTACCAATAGATGGAGTGTTCAAAAAGCACATTGTACGTCCACCAACGTCCCTCCAATTTTTATAGAAGATAATTTATTTTCAATTTCTTGAACTCCATTTTATATGAATTTTTCGTTTTTCTTGAAAACAAGGGCCAACTCTTGTTCTATGAAAACGTGAAGTGAAAATATTTTTCACCACCTCACATAAAATTACGATTGTGTTTTCAAATAAAAACGTATTTATTTGTCAAATTTTTTGTATTTTTCACAATGAAAAGCTTTTTAATATAGTTTTGTAGCTGTGAAAATTCATTATCTTCTACCCACAGTCTTCTTCTTCTTATTTGGCGCTGTAACCGCCTAA
>NW_016159814.1:610-3877 GCF_001687245.7 Rhagoletis zephyria | reverse complement strand
GTCATTTGACGGTAACAAGAGCAAATTCAATTTAAATCTATTAAATACATTCTTGCGTGTCTCAGTCCTTTACCTACAAAAGCGGTTATAACTTTTTTTTTCTACTTAAAACAGTAAGTGTGNAGATAGTCAAAGTTGGGGAAGAAAATATCAAAAAGTTAAAAATCCAGAAATAGTCCTAATTTTATGATGGTTCCTTAATTTATTTTAACTACATTGCATTTGAGTATGGAGAGGCAACTATCTGGAAGTATTTTACATAAAAAATTTACTAAGTATTGCTCGGTTTGTAGTTGTAATTAAAGAAAACACATGAAAAGGCACGATTTTTTTTAAATTCGAAAAAATTTAAATATTTCAAAAACGGTGACACTTTTACCTAAAAATTTTTTGTTTATCAGGGAGCTCACCCCCCCACCTACCTTGCCCTAAAGTTTGGCACGTTACTTCTGGGACACACTGTTTATTGAGCTACACATTTATAAGAAAAAAAATGTAAAATATTAAATAAACAAAAGAAATATAGCCAAAGCTGGTCAACATAAAGCGTTTCTACTATTGCCACCAGTAAATTACAAATCCCGAAAATCCCGGGATTCTAGGAAAATAATCGGGGACTTTCGGGACTTAAAAAAGACCGATTAACATTCCTAGTGTCTACATTCTGAAACCACATGCTTATATTGCATATATATATACCTTGCATATATGGTAGTATTATAGGCTACCAGTGAAATTGGTAGGTGGCGCTGGGGTCGAGTTATTTATAAAAATCGTATTTATGAACCGATTTCTTTTAAATTCAAAATGTATAGTTTCAGCATAATGGAAAATACGTTTACCGAAAACGAAGTCGCTAGGTGGCGCGGGAGGCGAGGTATTTATAAAAGTTGTATTTATGAACCGATTTCTTTTAAATTCAAAATGTATAGTTTCAGCATAATGGAAAATACGTTTACCGAAAACGAAGTCGCTAGGTGGCGCGGGAGGCGAGGTATTTATAAAAGTTGTATTTATGAACCGATTTCGTAAGCATGATGAAAAAACCACTTGCGAAACTTTAGATTATTTTGAAATGGAAAGATTAGATCGCCTTTTAATCCCGCGATGCTGTTAAACGCAAAAGGTTCATTCATAATTAATAAAACTCCTTCCGAATTAAGCATTCTACCAGAAAAGTGCAGCTATACTAAAACAGCTAGTCGAATAGGCAGCTAAACCGAATATACCGTAGTAGTCTAATTTTAATTTAGAAATTTGATCGTTACCTTAATCCACCTAATATCAATAATGGAACAAGATTTGTATATTTTTATTTGTTTTTATTCTTTTACCCCGAACGACGTCGGGTGCTCTGCTAGTACCATTAGCGCACACAAGGGGTGGGTTTTGGGGTTCAAACCCCCCCTAAATCTAATAACCTGAAATACAAACTGTATCCTAAAGCCGGCTCTCAAGAAAAATAACAAGAAATATTTTTTATCAAAAAGCACTTTGCTTTTGCTGTAAATTTTCTTGAAGAAATAAATATACGAGCATTTTTTTCTTGGGAGATGCACACTTATTTAAGAAATTTTGATAGAAGAAAATTTCTATTCCATTTCTTGTGCGTAATTTTATATGAATTTTTCGTTTTTATTGAGAGCTCTTAAAAGTTTAACTTCGAATGAAACCATTGTCCTAAAAATATGCAATGCATACTCACTTACTGTTGTTTTTTACACCTTACAGCCTAAAAGAGTTTACCACTGATATGTACTTAACAAGGATTCGAAGATTTAATTTACCAACTTCGAATTCGTTCCACCAAAATTACCTAAATAATAAAAATGAAAGTCCATTTAATTTTTCCCAAAAATCACCAAATCAATCGAAAACCAGGAACCAGAAATTGAGGAAAATGAACATTAAAACAATTTTTTAAATTTTTTTATTACTTTTGAAAGTTGAGCGCATCTTGTGTTTATAGAACTTTATATTAAACAAGTAATTTTCAAATTACGGGACGACGCTTGAGGTACCATCTTTCCGATTAAAAAAAAAAAGAATTATTGAGATTGGTTCACGTGGTTCAAAGTTATGCGGTAGCATACACAAAAAAGAAAAAAAATATTCCGACGAATTGACAACCTCTCCCTTTTTCGAAGTCGGTTACAAATGTTTGAGTTCTTTGCTAATTTTATGTAAATAAAGTGCAGTTTACGAAAAAACTTGCATAAATGTACCTTAAAGAGCATATTATCTGAAGCGAACTTTCAGAAGTATAAACCCCTCCCAAAATATTTTCCTGGGTGCGCCCCTGGCTAGTACAAATTAAAAATAATGAATTTTTAGTTAATTTTAAACTGTATGAATTGTAGTCCAGTGTAAAAGAGAATCAACAGTGTTTTTATTTGGTAACACAAATTCACCATAAAATTATAGGCGGATGAATAGTGCATTTATCTGCCTATACCCGTATTTTTCAATTAAAATTTAGCTGTCCTATACAAGTTTTTGAATATTTTAAACAAGTTTGAAAATATTTAATTTTTTTTATTTACAGATGAAGAGTATACGCTACGCTATACAGACTATAAAAACAATAGCTCAAATGATAACATAACACATTCATTATATTTTTATCATCAATGTTAAACATTTTGTTAAACAAAGACGCTTCAAATTTACGATAAAAATAGAATAAAAGTTTTGTGTTATAACACTTACTATGGTTTTTACAGTGTGGTGGATAAAAACAATAACCGTAGGTTTTACGAAAATAGTTTCGTTAAATATACGAATTATTTTTGTGAATTTTACAAAAATTTCGCAAAAAAACAAAGAAATAGTACGAAATTCTATAGTAAATCGTACGAACGCACTCGTGAAATATACTAAAGATCTTATATTTCATATTTGCGTAGTATGTACGAAAACGGTTTGGTACAATTAACGAAAACTTTCGTGGCTCAAAATGACGAAAAATTGCGTAAGATGTACGTAAGTTTTCGTTACATTTACGCAGATTTTATTTTCAGTGTAGACGTTGTTGCTTTTCCCATTTTTTACAACGCTTTTATCAACTTGCAATGTTGTGTTCCAGAAGCTTTCAATGTTGTGGATCCAGAAACTTTCAATGTTGTGTTCCGACACCAAAGCAAAGCTTTGAAAAGCTCCTATAAAAAAGCATAGTGAATAGGGCGAGGTAGATGACATCTAGATGTCGCCCTATGTACTACGTTTGCTACACCGGAAATAGACGACACGCCGTTTCATCAAATAAAA
>NW_016159814.1:0-177 GCF_001687245.7 Rhagoletis zephyria | reverse complement strand
ATAAAATTAGTTTGACTATTGTCAACTAAATCGAATGCTTTGTAAGTGAAGTGACTTGTGGACCACTTGAGGTATAGGTGGACCAGTTGGTAAGCACTTTGGGACTAGTTGGTAACTAGTTTGTGGGAACAGTTGGTAACCAGTCGGGGACCAGTCCGGGAACCAGTTGGGAACCAG
>NW_016159813.1:46445-76331 GCF_001687245.7 Rhagoletis zephyria | reverse complement strand
AGGATACGGAATTGGAGATGGCTGAAACACAGGGAGGAAGGAAATCAAAATGTACGTTGAAATGAAAGGGTGAGTCATGTGAAATATTTTTGTTAGTACATGCTTATCTGGAGTTAGAAAATTTAAAATTAATTTTAATTCATTTTTATGCGGTTTGTGTCACAACTAAATCGAATATGAATTATAAATGAAAATTTGATTTCCTTCCTCCCTGTGTTTCAGCCATCTCCAATTCCGTATCCTCAGTCGTATTTTAACTTCGGCAAGTGCATCTGCTCGTTTTTCTGCGCATCGGTTTTAGTGAAAAGTTTTATTAAATTTTGATAAAAATAAGTATTTAAGTGCAAAATGTGTTTCGTTACGTGTTTGTAGCATATTTAAGTTTCAATTTCAATAAATATACATAATTACTCATTTGTGAAGAAGTGCAAGCATATTAAATAATATTTTACATATTTGTAAAAAGTTAATAGCCGATGCGCCGTCAGTGAAGTTTGCCAATATGGTGGCGCATGGGCAAAGAAAAAGGCTTCGCATTATTGGTGAAAAGTGAAAAAAGGCTAACATATTTTTGAGTGCATATAAAAGTATATATGTTAATACATATTTATGTAGAATGTATGTACATAACTACATATCGATGAACATTTGCAATAACGACACAACTCAAAACTTAAAAAAACCAACTACTTAAGTTGTTTTTCTTTTTCAGTTTTGAGTTGTGCCGTCGTTTGCCGAGGGCCATCGTTCATATGTATGATGCTTGTGTTCATTATCATGTTATAAATGTATGTACATGCATATGTACATACTTTTGCACGTACTGATGAGGCATTTTAATTTGATCAAAAGATCGGGTGAGTCCCGGAAAATATTTTATATTTTTTACATTTTTATTTGACCTTGAGTGAAAGATTCTGTTATTAGTACATATGTCATTATATACCTTGTTTACACCTACGCACGAAACGCATTAACAAAAAAAAACGTATAAAAAAAATTTTGTTTCAAAACACATATTTCCTTTAAGCGTTTATACATACCTCTGTCTTTATAGCGCTCTCAATGAAATCGTATTCAAAAGCAAACCAAATCTGCTGTTTTCATTCGAAATTTGTTTAACAACTATTTTGCGCGATTCACCGAAATGGGGGCGAACAATAAGTCAAATTTATTATAATAATAGCCGCCATCGATTCGCCACTTCTCGCTCGCTATGTTTGAGTTCCGGTCGCTTAAAGAAGAATTTTGCATGTGAAAGCAACAACAAAGTTAGCTAGCACGGATAGACGATAGCGAGTTTGGTTGTACCTCATTGAGTTCGTTCGTTTCGCCACTCGCTAACTGTTGGCGAATCGATGACGGCTAATAAATAATTTGTGAGTATTATCAACGGCCTTGCCACTTTGATAATATTAAAACAATAAATCGGAGTATTTTCATTCCCATATTTATACTAATGTAATAACATTTCAAATCAAAAACCATTATCAGTACTTGGTACTGTTAAAGGAGACTTCATGGTTCTTTTCATTTTGTAATAAAAACCACGCGCGCATTTTTCTGTTTTTTTTTTTTAATGGAATCTTGCGAATTAAAAATCAAATTCTAAAGAATGTTCTTCCCAAATAAAACCTTTTTATATTTAGGTTCAAGTTTGCTTTTAAATATCTCATCAGATTTTGCAAAAAATTAGGCTTTTAGCATCATTAAATTTCACAAATTTTCAATTTATGCAAAACACCTTGAAGTCGGCTTGAACAGACCGCCCTCCGATAAACAGCTAACAGATCGTCGTTTAAAGTACAAAACCGTGTATCAACAAAATGCACAACTGCGTATGTGAGGTTGCATAAATTATTTAGAAGAGAGTAAAAACACTCACATTTCAAAATGGTTCTCTTTTTTACAAAGAAATCCCATTTCAGGACGAATGGATAAGGGTTGAGCCAAGAGCTTGTGTGAGCAAATCCAATTTTTGGCAAAAAATGTCAGTTACGCGGTTTTGCAGAACGACGATACGCGGTTTTTTACTTTAAGCGACGATATGTAAGTATATCGACTGCTGAGTGGAAGATCAACCTATTTCGGCAGCCAGTTTGAAAACGCCCTATCTCAAAAATCTTTTCAAGAACGCCCTCTTTCAGAACTCGTTTCAAAAACGCCCTATCTCAGCTGCTGATTCCAAAACGCCCTATCTCATCAAATTTTCAATACATTTTGAAATGAGATAGGGCGTTTTTGAACCGAATTCTGAGATAGGGTGTTTTTCAACAAAATTCTGAAATAGAGCGTTCTTGAAAAGTTTTTTGAGATAGGGCGTTTTCGAACTGGCTGCCGAGATAGGTCGATCTTCCACTCAGCAGTTGATATACTTTCTTCATGCGTTCTGAAACCTAGTCGTCAATTCCATTTTCGAAATCACGTAGCCGGCATAATTTTCTAGTTCATCATATTCCACACTTTTGGATGTACTCATGATACAAAAAAGAAGGTAGTTTCATGACATTCGTTGTTGTTGTTAACCATTTGATTTTTAATAAAATTATGACATTTCATCAAATTCATGCTACCTGATCACTAGAAGAAATATATTTTTTTTTTAAGCAGAAGATTTTATCAGTCGGTGAGTAGAGTTTGTTTTCCACTTATGCACACACATGTGTATGAGCAGTGAGTGCAAGTTGAATGTGTTTCTGGCGTGTGTGTGAGCAGAGAATGTGTGTGCAAATACGAACCCTGACTGATATGATGTTACATTTGCAAAACTTGAATTTTCTGTACAAGAGAATAAAAATATTTTTGATTTGTCGCAAATTATTTAAAGTTTTTAAGGCTAACTACGTCATTTTATTCATGATCTCAAAAAATATTTCATAATTTTCCATGGCTTGAAAAAAAACATTGCACACGATTTAAAAGCAGATTTGGAAGAAAAAATTGCCGATTTGAAATTATTTAAATATACATACGTGTGCACACTTCATAAACCCGTTTTTATGTAACATAATTGGGAAATACGAAATACTCCTTTTTAAGAAAAGCGAAGAAGAGTTGGAGTGTTTGGAATTCGTTTGAAGATAAGGCTCTGTGAATCTTTGTACTCTACAATAAAATTCGTAAGTCAAAATACCGTTCACAATTAGTTGCATTCGCGTACCTGATAATTATTGAAAGTTATAAAAACAATCAGCTTTTTGTGTTCGCGAACACACAGAAAACTTGCAAAGTTGAGCAAGTGAGAGAGTAAAATGACATTTCATTTTGAGGGAAAGCTGCTAGTTTTTGCTGAAAAAATGTTTGCCAACTAAAAAACAGCTGATCAAAAACAGCTGGTTGGAACTTACGCAAATCCCTAAATTGAATTTGATGGTTTGGAAGCTAAAATATTAAAATGGGACTAATTATACTTGTAAGAAGGAAGTAATTATTCGTTTAGTCAGTGAAATGTGTCAGGATAAGTCTTCAGGATTTGTTTTCTTATGTTTTCAATTTTATACTTTTGAATGTAAACAAAATTTCTATCAGCTGTTCGTCTTACTTGCAAGTTTCTGCAAATTTTCTGTTCGCGTACTATTTTGGATATTTTTCTCTTGCGAGAGACATTTCGCCGGAATTTCGCTGTTGGGCATTTTTTACTGGAGATTTTAAACGAACGTACCTATTGACTAACCAACATTTAACAGAACTGTTACGAACGGCTTTAACTGACGTAAACCCATATTTTGAAAATTTGGCCAAATAAATCTTTTGAATCTTTAATATCTATCTTACGTACATTAGAATAATAATAAAATTAATGTTTTTCATTTCTAATAGTAATTTTATTTAAAAATAAAATGTTTGTTTTTTTGTTTTTCTTGTGGCTACACATTTAGGATTTACATGTGGCTCTTTTCGGCCTGGGCCTTGCCTACCCCTGTTCTATACTAATATATATTTTGAAAGGCGTTTTTTTCTGTTCGCAAAGCACGAGATCGGCTGTACCGATTTTTTTGAAATTGTGGTTATAGGTTCTGGATGGGCTTCTCATTGCGTTAGGCAAAAAAAACGTTTAAATACTTTTTAAAAATGCAACTGCAGGACTTTAAAAATACTATAGAATCTAACATACATGCCCACATAACAGCGCTGCTCACCTGCAAATCACAAATAAGAGCGCCCTCTGCTGTTAATTTTTACAGAATACAGAGCAACACAAGGGTTATGTATACATAGACATACGTACTAATGTAAACGTTAATGTTGATTTACTCGAAACATCTCTTGGTATATCCGGAAAACCCGATACTGCTAACGCCTTTGTCCCTGTGTTCCGACCCCGTTGAGGCTGTACGCTTCTTAG
Source organism: Rhagoletis zephyria (assembly GCF_001687245.7). Lineage (NCBI taxonomy): Eukaryota > Metazoa > Arthropoda > Insecta > Diptera > Tephritidae > Rhagoletis > Rhagoletis zephyria. The sequence continues at coordinate 71,986 of NW_016159813.1, read as the reverse complement.
GGCTTCCGTTAGTTGGGCTTGACGACTCAGGTCACCTGTCATTTACATATTTACAAATTCTTTTTTAACATCGAAATGAAAATATAAATATATAAATTATAAGAAACTATTTGTCTGGATTTAGAAATATCGACCACCGTACCAAACATAAAATAAACGCTATTTTTTGTTCTTTCCTTCCATGCATTTTTTTTGGTTCGTTTTTTGCTTTTATTTATTTTACAACTAATATTTTTCACAATTTTCGTTTTTAAATTACATATTTTAAATTTTTTTTGCTTTCTTATATAGTCATAAAAAGTAGTTTTATTAACAAAATAGAATGAGTTAAGCATTCAGATATTTAAGTTGAAATAATTTAGTGTACAACTCGCAAGTCTAAACCATATCGGGCATCATACAATGCAATAAATAGTCAAATTAGTAAAATATAGAAAATTAAGCCCTGACAATCATAAACCTTAAGATGCCTATTCGATACGGCAATAACACGAGTAGAAGAATGAACAGTCGGTTCCGTTCGCTTTCGTGCTCAAGAATATTAAGGGCCAGTTTTTCAGTGCACGGCTGCGGCTTAGACTTAGTTTAAACGCTTGAGCTGGCTGGTTTAAACTAAAATTAGCCAATCGAATGTCAGCCAACTATTCAATATAAACGCAGTTTACGAGTTTAAACTGTTACTAAAAAACTGGCCCTACGAGTGCTGAAATTACAGTTAATCGTTCGCCGCTCGCACTTCAGTCTACGGCTATTTCGAGGTATTAAGACTGTATATTGTCCTATTCTTTTGTTAAAGAGAATATTTGTTGATTAAAAACAAAAACAAAAGTCTGATATAGTAAGTGGTTAAAATTTAAATAGCAAATCAGACATCAGTCCTTTGGGGAGGAACGTCATAATCAAAAAAAAAAGTTAAGCATGATAAAAATATTTAGACATTTTTATTCATTTTTTAAATGTTTTTATCTTGAAGTTAAGTATGTAAAAAATGATATTTGCCGCTCATAAAAAATAATTGGTTTTTCCTGCTACTTCAATTTGTTTAGCAACTCTATATATAATATAAAACACTCAATAGTTGACGAAAGTACAGATTTTTAGGTTAGTTTTATCCTCTGAACTAAATTTGATGTGGATATTTATTAGATTATCGGCCAAAGTCGCTTTAACGGTTACAGCGCCAAACAAGAATTTATTACATTTTAGTTATATTCATTATTTTCAAACAGAAAGACCTGACGAGAAACCCGTTTCTCCGCCATTTTTTTTATTTTTTCAGTTGTGACTGTCTTCCAGAAAACGAGCGATAAGCATTAAGGACATGAACGTATATACATGTTTAAATTAAAAATTTGGATGTGGCTTGATGTGTAAAAGATTCAGACAATACAGACGATCTCCTATCTATTATGTAGCTATACAAAAAAATATCCATACTAATTCGAAAATTTACTTTTGGTTAAGTCATCGGGACCCCAGAAATTCAAACGAACATTTCAAACGATCACTAAATACATAACACAAAACGCATTTAATATCACATCAAAGACTGATTCGAACAATTTCACACAAATGGTAAAGTTATCCTTCACTATTCTACCACTAATTACACGGGATCACAAATTTTAATTTGGTGTTTGTTCTCCAGACGCCACCATCAAATTTGTATGTAGAATCGCCCGCTGATTCCAAAAATTGAGTTAATTTTTTATTCTATGGATACGTTTTTGAGATATTTTCAATTTACCGTTATTCAGCTTATAACAAAAGATGGCTCCAATTAGTCACTTATATCTCATGAACGAATTTAACAAACTGAAAATGGAACACGGCAAATGAAAGCTAACAAAATTTTCCATAAACTGTCTATATATCACTTTCCGATAGGACTTATAGTTTCTGACGAATTAATTAATCATTCCAGTTTATTTTTTTGAGGAAAAAAATAAAAAAAATTAAATTTTAACAGAAGAAAAATTAAAATACTAACAGGTTCTGTGTAAAATTCTTGCAGTTGTGCTAAAGCTTGTTCTTTTCAAACAAATCAAGAAATGAGCAGGAAATAATGTTACTCATACGCCACGTACACCTAAGTAGCCACGCCCAATTATGGTTACATGTGTATATCTTGGTAACCGCTGTACCGATTTCTTCCAAACTTGGCACGCCTTTCTACAGCATACCAAATGGCCGAAAATTTTTAAAATCGGACGATAACCACGCCTACATCCCATATAACGGTAATTTGGAGAAATACGAAATCTTCGATAAATCAGTAACTATTAAAGTTAATTTATTTTAAATTGAAGCTTGTAACAATTCTTTACCAAGAAATACGATTATGATAAAATTTTGGAAAATGGGCGTGGCATCGCCCACTTATGATCACATTTAGGTATCTCGGTAGCCGTTCTACCAATTTGTACCAAACTTGGTATGGTTATTGTGCTTGCCACCTAAAAGCAAAACGTTGAAAATTATTGAAATCGGACTAAAATTACGGCCGCTTTTCATATAACGGTAAATTTCAGAAGTGCTTGAATCTTCAATGTTTCGAAATTTAGGGACACTAATTTACTTGGTAAACCCTGGCTTACCATGTAGCGGTAGCTTTCGGAAAAGTGAAATATATATTTAATACTTGCTCCTGGTATTTAATGTTCGGCTCCACCCGAACTTAGACTTCCTCACTTGTTTTTCATATTTTCATTAAAAAAAATCTGGAATGATTAATTAATTTGTCAGAAATTATCAGACCTATCGAAGGTGATGTATATAGGTCTCTGTAGAATTTTGTTAGATTTCATTTTCCGTATTTCATATTAAGAATATTAAATTGGTTCGTAAGATATACGTGATTAAGTGTAACCACTTTTTGTTTTAAGATGAATAACGGTAAATTGAAAATATCTTGAAAACTTATCCATAGAATAAAAAATTAAGTAGATTTTCGGAATCAGAGAGCAATAGGAATTGGATAGTGGCATCCATTGAACATTTTTTCTGTAAACCAGTGTTATTATTACATGTATTAAGACATTTATTTATTAACATTTTTTGCTTTAGCATCACATGCGACAACTGTAATTTCAGCCTAATTGTAAAGCATCTCCCAAAAGAAGAATTATAAAAAAGTCCAGAATTTCACAGCAATAACTTTAGATAAAATGCTTTGAAATGAGCTAGACACTTAATAATACAGTGGCAGGCTACTATACTTTTATATCCGTGTACATATTGTTTTTTGTATAAATTTCGAGCAACTTTGCATCTGGCGGAGATATTCAGTAGAGTTTTTGGAAGTTCAATTTTTTTCCACGTGCTATGCGTTACTGCTATTCTACCTGCGTTGCCTTTTCCTATGTACTAGCAATGTTTTGCTTGCAAAACTCTTTGTAAGCTTTCTCAGTCTCCTCGTCCATTTCTGGATCCAAATCGACATCGAGATCGGCTCCTTCGCCATCTTCATCTGTAGAACCACTTCCCGGCACAGCCGCTGCCCCATCAGACAAAAAGTCAGTTTCTTCTGCAGTTAGTTCATGTCCATCCGGCCCATAAAAGATAGGCTCATCGCTCATGCGCAAAGGTTCGGGAGTTTTCGCCGCAGCAGCGGCCACAGCTTCAACCTCTGCTGTTGGAGAATTAACTTTACGACCCCAGTTATTCTTTTGCAACGAGATAACATTTGCCGCCAGCGGATATTTTCCCGGCGACTTAACATTCACAGCATCTAGACGCTGTATAATTTCACGCATTTCATTGGGGCAGTCCGCAGTCAGATCATAACCAGCCAATTTCAGTGTTAAGCATATGCAACGGATATTGTCAGAGGACTCCTTCGTCATCAGCTGCTTAAGTGAGTAAACAATATTTTCTGCAATTAGGTGGATACGGGTGTCATCACCGCGCAACTGCATATACAATTCGGCCAGGAAAAGCGCAGTTTCTCGCACCTTTGCCTGATGATTAGTTTGCATATACTGCATAACTTCCTGTTGGTGGTAGTCCAGCTTGCACTTGAGAAGTGTGTGGAAAAGAGAGTCTTTCTTTAAGTTGAGCATGTGCAAAAGGTTATAGAGCTTAGCACCCATGTAACGGAAGTTAGGATTCTGAATGGATTCATTGAATATGTCTTCCATGGCATTTGACAGCACATATTGGTTATTCTCCATTCCCTCGAATATAGTTAGGAATCGCGTGGCAATTGTATCAAATTGTCCAGGATTTTGATTAAGACATTGAATAACAGTTTGCAAATAGTCGAGTGCAATCGTTTCTACATCTGAGCCAGAATTACTACTACTAGCCGTTGAGCTGGATGCACTGGAATTATTGTGCCGTTGATAGCGGCCTTGCCCACCGTGATGCTGATTGTGGTGATGTTGATTATGATGTTTGTTATGTTTGGGATGGTGTTGGTGTTGCTGTGGTTGGTTGTAAAAATTATTGGCAGTATTTTTGCTCCCATTGTTGCTACATCCGGCTCCTATCTTTAAACGCTCCTGCACAGAGGCAGTCAGCGTGGTAATTTGTTGGCCATATTGTTGATGATTATGGCTATGATGGTGATTTTGTTGGTAACCATTTGAGTAGCGTTGTAGACGTGTCGGCTGCTGCTGATAATGTTGATAATTTTGTTGATTGTACTGCTGCTGATGACGTTCTAACCTCTCCTGCGCGCCGACCGCAGAGTTGCTACCGCTACCACCAAAGCGAGGCACGAACTCTTTAGCGTATGGTGATAATTTGGATGGCGATACGGTGCGACCATAAGCGTCGCTGGAATTTACAGTTAACGAATGTGACGTAGCGCCGTGTGTTGGTGTATTGCTCGCCGACTTTGGCTTGCGCAATGGCGTATAGTCTTCATCTTCAGTAAATGGGGCGCGACCCGGTGTTATATCCATATTTTATTAACCTTTTAAACTATTAAGTTGTCGTATGCTGTTGTCTTATTCTAATTTACTTTGGTTTAAGATCGTTTAAACTTTTTTTGCGATTCGGTTCGTTGTGAAATATCTGAAAGAACAAATATATAGTGTTAATTAAACGATGAAACAAAATGCACATTTTGCTCTAGATTAAGTCCTCTGTTCCTACAGAGTTGTGGTTCTCTATGAGGCCATACATATATATATAGTGGTCAGCAGGCCAAACCTGGGGGTCTACTCTGTATTCCGACTCGAAACTCAATGCGATTCGAAAGGCCACACGGACTGATTTGCTTTTCAATTCCTATTTCATGTTATATAATGCTCGGTTCAACGGTACTAGATATACCAGGGAAACCGCGTCAAGGCTCTTTACCTAAGTTCCCCCGCAAAACCAACCTCTTTGAGTCAAACCCTTTAATAACAACCATTGACATATACTGTCCAAGGATGGATATAGGCTAAAACAATTTGGATATATCAAGTGCTTGGCACACTTCCCAAATAAACTGAATTTTTCATACCGAATATCTCTGGAAATGTGCATGGCAGAGTACTGGCACATGGTATAGAGATATCAATTTAAAATCAACAACATCAAAGGCATTCCATGGTCACCTACAGCCACCTTTCCGTTATTATAAGACGCATATGTAGTTTTCAGGGACATAACAGTTATAAGTTTTATAGCAAAAACGTTGCTCCATAACAGTTATTAGATGAGAAATATTTTTTATTTCGTCGATAAGAGTTATAACCCAACGTTTATTTTTTACGTTGCCTTATAACTTTTAGGCAGGAGAAATATTTTTTCCGTTCCCGATAAGAGTTATTTTCCAACGTTTATTTTTTACGTTGCTGGATAAGAGTTATTTTACAACGTTTATTTTTTACGCTGTCTGATAAACGTTGTAAGAACAGGATATTGATGAAGATGGAGATGGAGAATAAGGTAAAGATGATGAAATAAAAGTGAGAGAGTGAAATAACTATTATCAGATAACGTAAAAATAAACGTCGGGCAATAACTGTTATCGAGCAACGTAAAAAATAAACGTTGGGAAATAACTCTTATCAGTAACGGAAAAAATATTTCACTTCTATTAACTGTTATGAAACAACGTTATCGTTAAATTTCAGAATTCAGGCAACGTTTTCAATTTGTAAATTCGTGATTTTTGGTCCCTGATAGTTTTAAATACATTTTTCCACCAAGAATTATATTTCGTTCAGGTATACAGCATAACTTCTACAAGTAGTAAACTATTATTAACTAGCGACTCCGTGCTAGTTTCCGTGTTTTTTTTTTTTAATAATGTATTATAAAACGTTTAAAAAATCTGATCGAGAAAGAATAAAAATTTCCCTTTTTTCCATAATTTTTTAATTACAAATTTTATAAAAAATAATGATTATTTGAAAAATTTAAACAATCAGGCTAAAGCGTGTCTAATTAACTATTATCGTGGAAAAAATCAGCAAGATACATGCTATTACTCCTGTAAAACTTACAATTTTGCAAACTTGCACAAATTATATATATTTTTTATGGTTGTAAACCGAATAAAGGGATTTGTGCGAAAAAATCTTCACCGTCCAATTTTGGGTGGCCCACTTGAAAGATTTTCACTCATTGTGAATGAAAAAAATCTAATTTTAAATTAACATGCTCATACATGGCGTGTGAGTAACATTAGCCGTGTTTTCTTGAGCAATGATTAATAATAATAATAATAATAGATTGGCGCTTACACATATGTATGTCAGTGTTTCGCCGAGCTTCTCCTCCGATTTGTGGCGTGTGCCTTGATGTTTTCACACAAAGGGGAGGGACCTACAGTTTTACGCCGACTCCAAACGGCGATTACATTTTTATGAGAAGCTGTTTTTCATGGCAGAAATACACTCGGAGGTTTGCCATTGCCTGCCGATGGGCGACAGCTGTTGAGAAAAACCCTTTTTCTAATTTTTTTGCGATGTTGCTTTGACCAGGGCTTGAACCCAGGCCCTGCGGAGTGGAAGCGCACACTGCTTACCACTACGCCACAGCGGCCGCCAATGACAATGATTGGGATGCGGATAAAAAATTTGCACGCAAATGCAGCAATAACGACAGTGCGATTCATAAAACGCTGGTTATCGAAGATCGAAAGTGAAATTCGTGTTATGAGCTATGCAACCGTGTCGAAAATTTTCGTTGAGTATCGAATTTTCTGTCGAACAGAATTTTGCTTTCGATGCTGTAGCGAAGTGTTAGAAAATTGTGAAAAATGTATGAATTTGCGTTTGTTTTCTTACTTTTTGGCGGTTAGACACTAATTTTAAACAATTTGTATTAATTTCATGCAGGTCTAACGTCGTTAATACTAAACACAAGCTGGAAATCCCCAGAAACTCCCAATACTTAGTTGGACGATCTCTGAGAACAAAATCGTAGAGCTGTTGGTAGTTTAAAATATTTTAAATAGATTTGGCTCGAGAGCATTGCTGCAGCAGGTTTTGTGTAGCGGACAGCAGGTATTCAAACGCCCACGGTTTAAAATTGCTTGACTATTTTCAATGCTTTTGCAATTGCTTAGCTGCAACTATGAAAAATAAATCAGCGATTTGATAAAATTTGCTTTTGCTGTTTGCTGTTGCGCAGTTTATTTTTGCTTAAAGTGTGTTTGCATTGTTCAACTTTGCATTCAACATTTAACTCATCGCAGGGTTGCACGAAAAAAAAATTGAAGGGCTAAAAATATCAAGATATGAAAAAATATCAAAATATTCGCCATAAAAAGGTGTTTTCATTGTTCAACTTTGCATTCAACTTATGGTTGAACGGAATTTCAACTAATCGCTTTCAACAAAGTTGGTCGCCAGCCAACTTTTGCCATTCAACTTTTTTTTCGTGCAACCCTGCGTTGAGTTGAACGCAGATGTTGAACGCAAAGTTGAACAATGCAAACACTGCTTTAGACAGTCAGCCGAAGCAACCAGCTTAGAAAATGTACTGTTGCTGCAAGCAGTAAGTTTGATGAATTCTTATTTTTGCGTTTGTTTATTTTCTTTCTTCGTTAGGAAGCTAGGACTTACCAAACACAAACAAAAATTGCTAAATATCAATGGTAAGTCCTAGCTACCTCAAACTTGCACTTTGTTATACTAAAATTTCATTAGCTAAAAAACTGCGTACTTAACTTTTTTCTAAAGAGTGTAAATTGCAATATTTGGATGGAAATTTGCGGAGTTTTCTTTAATTTTACATAAGGTTTGGAACTCTGATTTTTGGGGTTTTTGGTGTAGAACTAACCATATTTTTATAAACAATTAGGGAAAAATAAAATTTAAAAAAAATAGTTGCCGGTATAGTAAAAACTTCGCTGTACCTAAACTTTATTGACTGACTGTATATCTTATTTAAGTACGACAAAAACACTCGAAGTACTACATATACATATAAGCTTAAAAAGAACTGAATTTACGTAAAAATCAATATGCTTAAATTTAGACAAGTAAGACAAAGTGAACTAATATTTTTACTTTTAAGCAGAACCCTCTTTTGTTTTTTACTTACTACTTAAGTTTAATACTACTACTACTACTACTAATGTGGTTTATAAATTTTTAATAAATGCGTTTAAACATTTGTGATGGTATTGTCCTTCCTTCAACCGATCGTATTTAATATGAAAGGGAAATGTTTCGACAAGCCTGATTAGAAATATATATATAAGGTAACGAATTTATAACAGGTTGGGAACTACATATAAAAATCGAACTAGATCTCATCTGTCGAATTAGGAACTGGTTTGGAACTAAAGAAAAGGGGATGCAGAACGAACTAGATCTTATCTGTCGAATTTAGAACTGGTTCGGAACTAGAGCCAAAGGGATGCAACGGGGGACAATTGACACTTCCTAGGACATCGCAATGTTAAATTCGCCAGTCGCTAGCATACAAAAGAGAATTAACGCGTACTAGTCATGGTTTCAAACGCTCTAGAACCGAACCAGTTCCCCACTAGTTCGTTTCCCTACAGGGTGAGTTTGCAGAGGTGCCCGCTGTTATTTCTTAGATTCCAGACTGTTCCAAGATGTTGAAATGTCAACACAAATTTTAGTTTTGTATTAGATACAGAACGAATTCGGATGCAGAATAAATTTGTCACCCTAGATATAGATTTCTAGTGAAAAAAAAACTGAAAAAAATTTATTTTTTAAAAGACCCACTTTACGCCGATTTTGGACTGGTAGGGATCTAGTTCCTATCAGACTAGTTCCTTTTTGGCGATAAAGACCTAGTACGGAACTAGAAATTTGATTCAGTAGTCCGCGGTTTCCCTACAGGGTATATACATATGCACATACAAACATACGTATGTAAATACATATGTACGTACATATGTAGTAACTAGTATGCTTGCAGCAAAAGTAATTTTTCTAAACTGGTTGCTTCGGCTGCCTGTATAAGCAAAACAAAGTATTTATGAAAATATAATTCATTCTATAATATAAACCATATAAATCAAAGTTTCATACTTTATATAAAGTTCAAAAAATTTTAAAATTCTATCAAAATTTTTATTCAGAATTTCTAGAAAATTTTCGANAAATTTTAAAATTCTATCAAAATTTTTATTCAGAATTTCTAGAAAATTTTAAGTGTACTCAGTTTCGTAGCTGGTTCAATTTTAGTAAAACAATGTGCAAGTTTCAAGTCGCTAAAAATAACTGACGGACGAAGTCCAAAGGTTCATGAAACAACCTCTTGACCCGTCAGCATACCGACAAGCCGACAGGTGGATGCCGTTCTGGGTACAAGACCACCAGACAAGACAGAGCTTTGTCTGCCTCGGGAAACTCGGACCACAATAGCCCAACTTCGCTATGGCAACTGCAGCAGGTTGAACTCATACCTGAGTAAAATAAATTCAGATATGCTAAACGAATGCCCGGCATGCGGAGAGACGCCCCATGACTCGCAGCATCTCTTCACATGCCCACTAAACCCCAACCTGCCAACGCTTCTGTCCTTATGGGCAGACCTCATCGAGGCTGCACGCTTCCTGGGTTTGCCGCTAGTAGAGCTAGACAACAACGATTGAGGGACTAACCGATCTCGGCGGGGTTGTTGTAGCCACTACAACAACAACCGTTGATTTTTTTAGAATTCTTTGTGGAGGATGTTGCGGTTTTTCTGCTATATAATTACGGTGACCATTCGTACCGATGTTGGCGGGAGAGTACCGATTTTGAGAAAATTGTCCCGCTAAATATTTTTTTAAAGTCGGGACGAATCTTTGTACCGACTAAGTCCCGATTTTCAGAGCATCTGGCCCAAAAACAGTATTTCGAACAAAAGAGGTAGCACTTTCGTTATCGCAAAGGATATAATAATATAATTAATGAAATTATAAAAAATAATACCTATACCCTCGAAAAAAATCGTGGATATGAAAAACATCAGCTGTAGATATAGTGGCGAAAATATAAATAGGGAAAAGACATTTTAGCTTTCTTTAGCTATTCGCCTTTCGATTATTTAATGTTTATTCCTGTTTGTGAAAGTGTGGCTCGATATCTTACAAAGACCATGTAAGTCAGAATTTGAAACTTTCCACTAAAATTCGACAAAGTACAATCAAAATTTTGAGCTTTTTAATTAGATTTCTTAGAAACATTCTAAGTATGCAGTTTTGTAACCCATTTAATTCAAAGTGCAAATTTTAAGTAGCTAGGACTTACCGTTGATGTTTGGTAAATTTTGTGGAAGGTGTTGCTCATTTTCTCCATACAAAAAAATTGTTCTACACACATGAGGGAAATATTTAGAAAAGTTTTTTCCTCCTCTGTAAATTTTCTACAACCTTTCACTCTAAGCTAGCGAATTGAAAACTATAATATTGTCCTCCAAAAATTATCAACATGATTACTTCTTGCAGAAATATACCACTGATATCGATATAAGTAGGTATCGATACTTTTAGTCTGATACTTAGTAGGTATCGATACTTTCCTTCGACGATCCTTTTCTCGCGGGACATTTCCAAGATTTGGCGTATTGTGAATACCTGGTCTATGGTGGATTTGCCAGGTCTAAAGCCACACTGATAAGGCCCAATCAGTTCATTGACGGTGGGCTTCGGTCTGTCACACAATACGCTCGATAAGGCCTTGTAACCTATGCTTAGAAGGCTGATCCCGCGGTAGTTGGCGAGTGGAAGAAGAAACTCACAAAGCGAATTCATTTTACATAAAACACATCATTTTGACATTAAGAAGTACCGCGGCGAAAATCTAAATTCGCCATCAACACCACCTTGTGTAAATTCGCCTTGTGACCATATTTATTTTATTATGTAGCTCGTTTAAAGGGTTGAGTACGGTAAGAAAATAACTCTTGTCAAAACCAAGCTAACTGGACTACTTATGGGCGACATACACCGTGCGTCTGTGAGTCGAATTGGATGTGTTTGTGAAAATAAATATGTGTTAGTTACACCAACAAGACTCCCGGTATGCCTATTAAACACATGTATACTTATCATTTGAACATAGCAAAAACCAGAAAAGTCTGTTTTACGAAAGCCAAGTCATGGTTGCACATTTTATTTTCTGCATTTCCATTTTTTTATCGTTTGCCGTTTTATCGTTTATGTTACATTAAAATAATGCAATATTTTAGCTGCTAATAATGCAATATTTGCTGGCTTATGCCGATGACATCGACATCATCGGTAACAAAAACCGCGAAGTCTGTTCTGCCTTTTCCAAGTTGGATAGGGAAGCAAAGCGCATGGGTCTGGTGGTAAACGAGGACAAGACGAAGTATCTCCTGTCATCAAACAAACAGTCAGCACATTCGCGCCTTGGCACCCACGTCACTGTTGACAGTTACAATTTCGAGAAAGTAGAGAATTTCGTTTACTTGGGAACCAGCATTAACACCGATAATAATGTCAGCATTGAAATCCAACGTAGAATCACTCTTGCCAACAAGTGCTACTTTGGACTGAGTAGGCAATTCAGGAGTAAAGTCCTCTCTCGACGTACGAAAACCACGCTCTATAAGTCACTCATCATGCCCGTGCTGGTATATGGCGCAGAAGCATGGACAATGACAACATCCGATGAGGCGGCTCTTGGAGTGTTTGAGAGAAAGATTTTGCGGAAGATTTACGGGCCTTTACGCGTTGGCGACGGCGAGTACCGCAGACGATGGAACGATGAGCTGTATGAGCTTTACAACGATATGGACATAGTGCAGCGAATTAAAATACAGCGGCTCCGCTGGCTTGGTCATGTCGTTCGAATGGACACCGACGCTCCAGCTCTGAAAGTATTCAACTCGGAACCCGCTGGTGGTAGCAGAGGAAGAGGGAGGCCCCCACTGCGATGGAAAGATCAGGTGGAGAAGGACTTGGCTTCACTTGGCGTTTCCAATTGGCGTCAGTTGGCACAGAGGAGAAACGACTGGCGTGCTTTGCTGAACTCGGCCAAAATCGCTTAAGCGGTTACAGCGCCAAAAAAGAAGAAGAAGAAGCCGCTATTAATTTCGCATAGAAAAAGTAATCATTTGACCTAATGTGGATTGTGACAAATAATATGAACAGAAAACAGTAAACAAATCAAAAAATTACAAATTTCGTAGAAAAACCTGTAGTAGTTTTCAAGCAAGTGCACGCGCTAAAAATTGTCGATTTTCGTTACTCCGGCTTATGGAAATCGCCACATTATATACTTCCCGTTATCCTTCAGCTGTTGGCTTCATAATAAAAAAAAATTGACCGCGATCGCGAATGTGAAAGAAGTTTGCGAACCCCCAATCCCTTTCGACTCGTTCAAATCGTCAGATTATTGAAATGCACACTTTACAGCATGTAATTAACCCACCATTTCTTACAGCCTTATTTTGTATCACGAACGATAGTCAAGACGAACGATTCTGAGGCGCTCGAGTAAATCCACCTATCAATTTTTAGTTTGTTCCAGTATTCTTCGGGCAAAAACCTGTGGAACTGGAAATTGTGAGAGCAAAGTGACAGTTCTCTTGGAGAGAAGTTGCTGGAAAAAATTTTCCCAGCAAGAATTTGCAAACGTGAAAAACAGGTGATGTTGTTGTTGTTGTAGCAGCTACTAAGACCCTTTCGGGTCGGTTCATCCATCAACGTTCTCGTGAATTTCAGCTAGGGGGAGGCCCAGGAAGTGTGCGACTTCCACAGGGGCTGTCCATAGGGACAGGAGCGTCAGCTGAGTGGGGTTCTCAGGGCATGTGAAGAGGTGCCGTGAGTTGTTTGATAAACCTCTGGACTTCGTCCGTCAGTTCGTAAATATGCCTCCTGACGTGCCTTGGCGAGGGCTCTTCCGCGAGCAGCTGTCCGCTGGGATGGCCACGTCTGTGGCTCCCAGCAAGGAACTGCTTGCAGAGCATTATGTTATGCTCCATTACTGGGAGCATCTGGGCCTCGTCATGTAGGTGGTTTTGGGGCGTCATCAGGAGGCATCCCGTCGCTGTTCGTAATGCCGTGTTTTGGAAGGTCTGTAGCTTCACCCACTGCGTCCTGCTAGTCCCCGGTGACCATACGGGCGCTGCACAGTTTAGAACCATAGACTGTCGAAGGTAACTCCAAGGATTTTCGGGTTACTCACCGTCGGTATTGTTACGCCATCGATGTGAATTCCCAGATGCAGTCTGACCTTCTTCGTCCAGGTGAGTAAAAGGGTTGCCGAGGATTTTGCAGGGGATAGGACAAGGCGAGAAGCGAGAAAGTTCGGCGAGAGACGCCATGATCGAACAATCGTGAGCATATGAAACAATATTAATAGCCTCTGGTGGTTGAGGTAGCTTTCGAGATGTAATAATTAAACAGTAGCGGGGACAGGAAACCACCCTGTGGTACCCCCTGTTTAATTTTACGTGGCTTGCTAGTTTTGTCTCTGAATATTACTGACGAGTGTCGACCACTCAGGTAATTCGCCGACCACCGTTTGAGTCCCTGTGGCAGTGAGGAGGCCTCTATATCTTCTAGTAGCGTTGAATGACTGACAGTGTCGAACGCCTTGGACAGGTCCAACGCTACTAGAATAGTTCTCTCGCAGGGGCGGTTTCGGTTTAGGCCACGAGTTATCTGAGTGTTTATGGCGTTAAGTGCTGTTGTTGTGCTATGCACTTTACGGAACCCATGCTGATGCTTCGCTGGGGTCAGGTGGTTCGTAAAATACGGGAGCAGCAGGGCCTCGAGTGTCTTCGCTACCGGGGAAAGGAGAGTTATCGGGCGATAAGACTCTCCTTTGTTGGCTGGTTTGTCCGGTTTGAGCAGTGGGACCACTCTCCCCATTTTCCAGATGTCTGGAATGACGAGAGTGGCCATAGACAGGTTGAGGACCTCTGTTAGGTATGATACTCCCGCAGGACCCAAATTTTTCAGCATCAACATGCATATTCCGTCGGGTCCAATGGCTTTGGAGGCTTTCGCCTTCCCGATGGCTACCCTTACCTCGCCGCTGGTGAAAACAAGAGGCGCACTGGGTTTTGGCATTTTGTATAGCCTTCTGGTCACTCGACGTTTGGTTTTATCCACCGGATGATGCAGAATGAACTGCCGGCCAAAATAGCTCGCGCATCGCTCCCGGTCCGACGAAGCGTGGTCACCAAAGTCTATCTCGACTCTGTCGTCACGCTTCGTTGGGTTGGACAACGACCTCACGGTTGACCAAAGTTTGCTCACACCAGAGGCGAAGTTGCATGTACGTTCACAAGTTGCCGAATCTCCGAATTGGGATCCCTGATACGGGGATTTCCGGGATCGGCCTGACGAAGGTTGTCGCGCTCATCGGCTAGAACAGCCGCTTCATCAGGAAAGTTCGGAAGTGGATCCTTAATACATCCTGCTGGGATGAAGCGAGCTGAAGCAGCGGTGACAACCCTGCGGAACTTACGTTCACCTACATGAACGTCGGTTGGTATGGGTAGTGCAGTGAAGGCGCCCTCAGTAACATCCGCGAAGCCTTTCCAGTCAGCTTTGGAAAAGTTGACATAAGTCCGGTGATCCACGGAAGCAAAGTTGGTAGGTTTATCAATCGAGATGACTATGGGCAGATGGTCTGATGCTAGGGTCAGCATAGGTCGCCATGATACGCTGTTTATCAGACCAGCGCTGACAATTGTTAGATCTAGCGAGCTGCAGCAGCTGCCCATAATCCTGGTGGGTGCGTCGTCGTTCATTGTGCAGAATGTCGAATCGTCTATCTGCTCAGCCAGATGTATTCCCCTACGATCATTTGACAGGCTTGAGTGCCAAGTCACCTACTACCATGCGGTTTTCACCTCTGAGTAGCGCACCTATTTCAGGGTGATATCCTGCCGGGCAGCTGGTGACAGGGGGTATGTATACGTTAAATATTTCGAGCTCAACATCGCCTGACCGGATAGAAATTCCCTGACATTCTAGGATGGTATCCCTGCGGTCGATGTCTGCTTCAATAAGACGATACTGCACGGTGTGGTGCGGGCGAACGCTAAACCTCCACCATTATCTCGCTTGCGATCTCGACGGTGCACGTTGTATCCGGTGCAATTCAACAGGGTTGAATCGCCGTGCAGCTTCGTCTCTTGGACCGCAGCTATTAATATTCCATGCCTTCCCATAAAGACAGTTATCTCCTCGATATTGCTCTGGAGTCCGTTACAGTTAAATTGTAGCACCTTTGTGTGCCTTGGGAGACCGATTGGGATGTGGGGTGTTAAAGAGTTGTGTTGTCTGCCGGCCCCTGCTGTACGTGCTGCAAACGGGGGCTGTTGTTGTTGTTGTTGTTGAAGCAGCATACAAATTCCCCAAAGACTTTTTGGGGAGTGTTGCTGGAGTGACAGTCCTTGGCCAGATATAAATCTGGGTCGTTCCGGTTACGTAGACCCGACTGTCGTGGGAACGGCAAAAGGGGGTGCTGTTGTTGTTGTTGTTGTTGTAGCGGCACTATTAAGCCGCGCTTTTTTCGGGTCTACGTTCAATCATTTTCGTCAAGCTCAACTAACGGGAGGCCCAGGAAACGAGCTGTTTCAATGGGTTCGGACCAGAGGTAGAGGGGTGTTAGCTGAGTCGGATTGAGCTGGCATGTAAAGAGGTGGTTGGTGTCGTGGGGGGATTCTCCACATGCCGGGCACTCATTGGGGATATTGGGGTCGAGTCTGGACAGGTAGCTGTTGGGGCGGCTACAGTATCCAGACCGTAATTGAGCCAGGGTAACGCGGGTCTCTCTTGGCAGTTGAAGCTCCGTCTCTTCTACAGGTGGTGATTTGGCTCCTATTACGGCATTCATAGGTCGAGAGTCGAGGTAGGTGGTAACTGACTCTCTATGAATGTCGTTGATGGCTCGTCTGTATGTCGTCGGGTCCAGTGGTTGGTCTACGTATTGTTCGACTGCGTCCTTGTATACGAATAGGTGCCCCCTGACGTGCCTGGGCGGAGGCTCCTCCTGAAGCAAAGGTCTGTTTGGATGTTTACTCCTGTGACACCCCACCAGAAATTGCTTACAAAGCATTTTGTTATGTTCCCTTACGGGGAGCACTTGGGCCTCGCTGTGTAGGTGGCGTTCAGGCGTCATCAGAAGGCACCCAGTCGCTGTCGGGAGTGCGGCGTTCTGACAAGTCTGTAGCTTCGTCCACTGCCAAGTGCCCCAAGTGCTGCCGGCGAGCGACTTGAGGACCTTGTTACGGCTCTGTACTTTATTGACAACTGCGGTTGTGTGCGTGGAGTAGGAGAGCAGGCTATCGAAGGTGACCCCTAAAATTTTCGGGTTGTTTAGTCGTTATTGGTGTGCCATCGACGTGTATACCCAACTCTAGCCTGACCTCCTTCGTCCAGGAGGAGTTTCGTATGCCTTGGGAGGCTAGTCGCGATACGGGGGGTGAGGGAGGAGTGAGGTCTACCTTGGGCCTGTTGCATCTGTTTGCTGCTGCCCAGAGGAGCTTCTCGGAGCCGTACAGGCTCTTCGGGTGTTGGGTGCGTTGCGCGAGCGGGTAGCCGTGGAGGCTGATTGTGCCGTTTGGCTTGAGCAGCAGGGAGCACATAGCTTGTGGTCCACTCCCGATGAGGTGACTCCATCCGTTGCATGAATTGCGCCTAACCGAAGTGGGGTTTGGATGGAGTCGATTCTGGCAAACACTGCAGAAATACGTTTCTGGTCCGGGGTTGGTCTCTACGCCCGCCCGGAGAAGAAGGATTCGGAGCAATCCGGCTGCAAAGAGTTGCTCCATGGACGAACAATGATTGAGGGGTATCGCCGATTTAAGCGGGATTAGGTCGCCGAAACAACAGCCCTTGGTCGGGAAAAACCCGAGTCATTCAGGTACGTAGAACCGGCCATCTTGGGAATGAAAGGGGGTGCTCCCTTGTGGTGGAGGTTGGCGGCGTCGCGGGGGAGGGATGCGACTGGGCAGCACAGCAAGGGCCCACATAATCACTCGTCCAATCTCGCGTGTTGAGGAGTCCTGAGCACGCCCTAAAGTGGCACCAGCCGAGGCAGGAGTTGCACTTGACTGATGTCACGTTACGGTATATTCTGGACTGACAAACAGAGCAGATTGTCGGAGGGACCAGGAGTTGCCGGCGGCGGTGTGTAGGTGCTATTGTGTTTGTGTGTCTATTGTTGTGTTGTGTTGGGGTGTGGGTGTGTTGATTGTGTGCTGCCCAGGCGGGTGGTGGTTTGCCGTGGAGGCGGTCCGGTTTGCACAGCATGGGGCCGCGAACGACGTGGTCCGTTGCCGGTGCGTACGTAGGCCCGAGCAGTTACGGAGGTGACTCCACCCGTCACAGGCATTGCACCTGACCGAGGTGGAGTTTGTATGCAGTCGTCTCTGGCATACGCAGCAGGTGTGAATTTCTGGTCCTGGGTTAGACTCTTTGCCAGCCTTGAGCAGAAGGGTACGGAGAAGATGTAGCCCTAGAATCGAGCAACACTTGATGGATTTCCCCGACTTAAACGGGTTTAGATCGCCGAAACAACAGCCCTTGGTCGGGTAAAACCCGAGTCATTCCGGTACGTAGAACCGGCTGTCATGGGTGATTGTGGCGCATGGTTGCATTTTTTTCTACGATAATTTGAATTAATAAGTTCGTTATATTTAAAAATTTATTAACAAGAGCGATTTTTTATGAAAGAGGAAGTAAATACTTGTTGATATAATTAATTTAGTTAATTCCAATGATTTTAACTTAACTCGGCTGAAAAAAATTGTATTCGCAATAGGAATGCAATTGCAACCAGAGTCGGTTTAAGAAACCCGACAGCTAGTACGATAAAGAAATTGAAATGTATGTTAAAGTAAGTCAGAACATCAAGAAATATACATGTAGTGTTGTTCCGATACGAGTAACTGCAAGTAATTACTCGATACTTTCTTCAAGTACTGAGTACTTTTTGTACTCGAATCCTTCCCGCAAGTGGTTTGGTGGGTATCGAGTACGCGATTAAAGTATTACTTGCTTTCCCAAAAATTCTGAATTTCGGTTCTGACAATATATGAATCATGCTGTTGTGGTTTTTGCACCACGTTAAGTTGGCTAATAAAGAAAGTGCCAATTCCTGCTTTCCCGTACTAGTCAATTATTAAAATTTTGCAAGATACAAACTTGTGGCTACTTTTTGGGTAAGTTTTGGTCGGAGAGTACTCGAACCGATTCTGTTTTTCTTCACATGACATAAGTATTTACAATGAGTTCCATATGAGTAAGTATCGAGTACTTATCTCCGATACATTTGTGGCATCGATACTTTTCTTCAATATCTTTAAGGAGTACAGGTATCGAGTACAAGGTCTTATCGGAACAACACTATACACATGTACTAGCCGGCCTCGTATGCGCGAGGCTGTGATGGACAACTAAACCCTACTAAAAAAAATAATATATAATTGCGCATCTGGAGGTCAAGCCTTTTCATTTGACACCTCATTTAAAGTACTAAAGATAATATTCCTATCGATAGACATAGAATATCGACTTTCCTTTATATTGTATATAGAAGCTAGTAATTTTTAAATAGGTGCCAACCCTACTGAAAAAATTTGAGTTTTTGTACATGAGAAGGATATGCCCTTTCATTTGATATCTCATTTCATTTCTTATGTAATCCAACGAAACGTGAAAATCGTTTTACTTTTTATTAGGTGCCAACCCTACTTCAGAAAATAATCCATTATTGCACATCTGGAAGCCACGTCTTTACGTTTTATTGGGACGGTGCAGAACTGATGCCTACGCTTATTATGATTGTATATAGTAATTTTATCAACAGGTGGCAACCCTATTCAAAAAAATTAAACCTTTGTGCTTTGCTAGAGGCCCATCGCTTTCATTTGACACCTCAACTTTTGTAATCCAGCGAACGGTGCGGATCTTATAGCTTTCTTTTTAGACAGGTTGCAACCCTATTAAAATTCTAAATGAAAAAGGTAACTCTCATATCGATATAAAGTATATTGGAGAATCTCTCGTCAAAATCCGTTCAGTAGTTATCGAGATTACCGCGTACAAAGAATCTCGACTTTCCTTTATACTATGTATAGATATTAGAGCTCTTGTTAACAGTCGATTATCCGGTTAACCGATTATTCGAATAGTCGAGAAGCGACTTTTGCATTCGCAAGTATTCGATCGTTTCATCAACTTCGACTAGTCGTGCAATTGATTAACTGTCATTATTCGAATAGTGAGAACTGTTTAAATACAGTATATTTTGCTTAGCTGCCCATCCTTCTTTGCACAAAAAACTTGTGCGCTTAACCGAAAAAAGCACTTAAGCGAATTTTCTTTACTACTTCAATGAGGAAGGTATCCGAATCCCTATGAAACCAAATAATGGAGGGGCACTTACCACGCAGAAATTACTGCAGGAGAAATTTTTTCCGAATGGTATCTAATTATCTATATAACTACATAAAATAATTGCCGTTTTCGTTGTTCTGTGAGATGAGCAAAATAAATAATAGCTTGCAAAATTAGGGTAAGTGTAGAGCCAGTGCAGGTAAACGTAATACTTTCTTTGATAATTGATAATAGTTGCAAATTTTTAAGGCAGGTATCGCTAATGTGCAGGTATGTTGAATGCAAGTATCGGAGCAGTTTCCTTATAAATGTTAAAAATAATGCCGCTGATGCGCATTTTGGGTAGGTATCTTAAATGTGCACTTAAGCACAAAGGCAGCAAAGCAAAATATACTGTACAAATTTTTTCTCACTTCAAAACAAAAAATTTGCTTTATCCAAAATGAGTTTACGTAAGCATAGCTGGGTGTGGANTGATGTCACATTACGGAATATCCTGGTCTGACATACCGTGCAGATTGTAGGGGGAACCAGGAGTTGTTGGCGGCGGCGTGTGGGTGGTGGTGCGGTTGTGTGTGTTATGTGGTCTGTCGTGGCTGTGGTATGGTCTGTGGTGTTATTATGTTATGTTGTGGTGACTGTGTGAGGCTGCTCGGGTGGACTCGGGGGTGGATGTTAGCCGTGGAGGTGCTCTGTTTGAGCAACAGGGGGCCACGTACGACGTGGTCCACTGTCGATGTGTCCGTAGTCCCGAGCAGACTCTGAGGTGACTCCACCCCTCGCAGGCATTACACTTGACTGAGGTGGAGTTGTGGTGTAGTCGTCTCCGGCATACACAGCAGGTGTAGGTTTCTGGCCCTGGGTTTGACTCGATGCCAGTCCTGAGTAGAAGAATATGTAGTGAATGTAGCCCTATGGACGAACAACTTCTGAGATACTTCGCCGACCTAAACGGGGTTAGATCGCCGAAACAACAGCCCTTGGTCGGGTAAAGCCCGAGTCATTCCGGTACGTAGAACCGGCTGTCGTGGGAATGGTCGGATTCATCGTGAATTTGGCTGAAATTCACTGGGCAGTGCAGACCCTCCCTGATTAAATCCATTGGAGCTATTACAAATTCACGTTGTTCCCAGGATAAAACTACACATTTTAAATGGCCCTTCCAACACATATAAACGTACACAATTCCAAAACGATTGTCGCTGGAAATAAAAAAACGAATACAAGACGGATTCAAAACATCTTTCGGACTGATTGTTGATGTACCTTAGCTAGGATCCGGAAATTCGAATAACGGAAATACTGCGAGATGATTTTTAGCGAGTTCGAAGTTTCAGCTGAAATCACCTAGTTGGACGTAAATTTAATTAAAAGATGCATAATATATTGATTACTGTGACTAGTGGGCACGAAATTAATGTCGAGAAATTTAGAGTATTCGCATAGTGCTGCATAAATATTGTATTCATGGACTGAAATGATTTCGAGTGTTTTGCTACCAAGTGGGCAGCGTTCAGAAGAAGCGCAGGAAGCTAGCCACAGAGAATTTAAAAGGTATTTAATTAATTTATGCTAAGATCCGAACCCTTAATCGGTTCAAAGAGTAAGATTCAAAAAAAAATCATAAAAAGTCACCAACAGAAGCTCTAGTAGCAAGATGCTATGTTTTTTACTTTGTTTGGGTGACCGGTAACTATAATAACTATAACTTCGGTTATATGCCTGATAATTTTATGAAATTTGCTACAAATATCTCTTTTTACTACAGAAATCAGTGCGCCAAAATTTAGATCCCTAGCTTAAGTCGTTTAATTGGTGTCAACTTTCATTACTTTATGTCCCACTGTGTCGTGGNCTGCGAGATGATTTTTAGCGAGTTCGAAGTTTCAGCTGAAATCACCTAGTTGGACGTAAATTTAATTAAAAGATGCATAATATATTGATTACTGTGACTAGTGGGCACGAAATTAATGTCGAGAAATTTAGAGTATTCGCATAGTGCTGCATAAATATTGTATTCATGGACTGAAATGATTTCGAGTGCTTTGCTACCAAGTGGGCAGCGTTCAGAAGAAGCGCAGGAAGCTAGCCACAGAGAATTTAAAAGGTATTTAATTAATTTATGCTAAGATCGGAACCCTTAATCGGTTCAAAGAGTAAGATTCAAAAAAAAATCATAAAAAGTCACCAACAGAAGCTCTAGTAGCAAGATGCTATGTTTTTTACTTTGTTTGGGTGACCGGTAACTATAATAACTATAACTTCGGTTATATGCCTGATAATTTTATGAAATTTGCTACAAATATCTCTTTTTACTACAGAAATCAGTGCGCCAAAATTTAGATCCCTAGCTTAAGTCGTTTAATTGGTGTCAACTTTCATTACTTTATGTCCCACTGTGTCGTGGGGGTGATATCATAGTAATTTTGCGCAGAGCTTCTTTCTTCGTAGGTGACCTTCGATTTTTCAACGTTTTTATTTCGACTTATTTTGAAGAGGCTCCCCCGAGGATACCTGTAGTCGGAGCAAGATAATCATATCATTGACTACCTTGGTCGTTGCCCATTTTTTGTACCAACCTCGAACTAATAGATACTTCTTGAAACCCAACCCAATCCGAGTGTATTAGAAGCCGAGGGGGAGATGAGCCTTTGTAGCTTAATCTTGGTCCTTAGGCAAATGGATCGCCCATTAATTTACTCCCATCATCCTCAAAATTGTTAACATTTTCCAATCTGGGAGCTTTATTTTTCAGTGGAGGGATCGTCACTGCCTTTCCCGATAAATTTCTAAACCACACCCGATCAATCTACTATGATTACCCCCGTAATGTGTGGAGTGCCTTATGCGCCATGCCTTTAAGAAATTATTCACATAACTTTCGAAAATGTTATTTAACTTCCTCCAATTCTATCCGTCTTCTCTGCTTTTACGTCTTCGGCTATTCGTAAAATTTTCTCAGCCCTTGCAATGATCAACAACAGACACACTGGGGGTCAGACGGGTAAACTCTTTTTGTTTTCTTCTTTTGTATTGCTTAATTTTTAATATACTCCGTGTATTTTCACTTTTCATTTTTTACCACCTTGGTGAACGGTTTGGGTTGTCAAATATAATATTTCACCCATGACCAACAAAGATGGGCTTTAATCACCTCAAGACAACGTTATATTTATATACATACTACCAGAAAACCACTTCATCAGCTTTCATTTGGTTTCCTATATGTTTTAAATTCGGTTTTTGCTGTGTTGTCCATCCACGTTTGCTCGATCACGCCGTGTAAAAATAAAACAAAAACCAATCTAATGACTTCCTAGTATTTTACCTTATTTTGCTTACCTATTTTTGGAGAATATAAGTTGAGAAACTGAATAATTTTCTTCCAATATTTCACAAAGTAATAAATTGCTCAAGCTACAACGTACTATCAACCAGTCGTCACTTCACAAAGGAAAAACAGAAATGAGACATGATTGCTTCTTCTTCATATGCATCTGGTTCACTTTTACGGTATGATCAAGGCGAATTTAGGGCCCTGTCACACGTTCAGTATTTATTGACGTGATCCAAGTGTCGCCATAAACCAATTAGAACAGATCTGACCGGTTGAGAAGCAGCCATTTGTAATAGCAATTGAGAAAAAAGTGTGTGACGTTCGTAATTTCGAAGTTTGCTATTTGTGCTCATTTACACACGGCGATTTTTGTTGCCGCAACTCGAAGTTTGTTGGAGAGAGCGTGACGAGGAAAGGAGAGGGGCACCGAGTTGCTCGTGCTCGGGCAACACGCTTTGTACTCTCGTTCGTCTGTGTAAATTGAACCGCTGTTCACAGCTGACAACAACAATTGCATACACACAAATCGCCGTGTGTAAATGAAACGAACAACACCAAAAGGGAATGTGAAAAATCGCGTCGGTAAAAGTTTCCGTGTATAAACACAGTCTTTCTGTTTTGCTTCTTTCTTTATGTGTATTTTGTCGGTGGTTTATTTCAGTGAGTTTTAAGTGATTTTTTGAGCAAATGTAATTAAAATGAAGTGCGCGGTGATTGGATGCAAAACACGTACAAAAATAATAAATTGGTTAGCACAAACATGTGCACAACATTGCTTGCAGTTTTTCTTTATGCTTCGTCTTCATATTCTTTGTTTCCAACTACACAAGATCTGACAAGATAAAGCAAAAGAAAGAAGTAATTTTCTGGCTGACGTTTGTAATTTCGGCGCCATGTTATTTTCTTTGTAAAGTGAACAAACAATATGAAGACGAAGCATAAAGAAAAAAATGCAAGCAATTTTGTAGCACATGTTTGTGCCAACCGATTTATTATTTTTGTACGTGCTTTTGTAACCAATCACCGCGCACTTCATTTTAATTATATTTGCACAAACAATTTATCGAAGATCGCTTAAAAATCACTGAAATAATAAGAGAGAAGCAAAACAGAAATAGCAAACTTCAAAATTACGAACGTCACACACTTTTTTTTCAATTGCTATTACAAATGGCTGCTTCTTAACCGGTCAGATCTGTTCTAGTTGGTTCATGGTGTAGCACTTTCAAAACGCGAGCTTTTCAGGCAACTTTTAGTTGAAATCAAAAATCGCCTCGTCCGAACGGCCTTTCATCCATGATAAAAACACAGTAAGGTAAAACCGTTCTCTCAATTCGTCAGCCATGATTTTTTTTTGAAGTTTGCCAACATTTTAAATCATACACAATTTATAGTAAAAAAAAGGAAATGTTCAACGTTGTTGTTTGAGNAGGCAACTTTTAGTTGAAATCAAAAATCGCCTCGTCCGAACGGCCTTTCATCCATGATAAAAACACAGTAAGGTAAAACCGTTCTCTCAATTCGTCAGCCATGATTTTTTTTTGAAGTTTGCCAACATTTTAAATCATACACAATTTATAGTAAAAAAAAGGAAATGTTCAACGTTGTTGTTTGAGTTGAAATTGAGAATGTGTGTGTGAGACTGTGTGTAAAATTTTAAAATTAAATTGCTTGCAAACGTCAAGAATTTGAAAAATTCCTCTCAGCGGTTCTACCTTCCTATTTTTTTATCAATCTTTCAACTAATCGCTTTCAACAAAGTTGGTCGCCAGCCAACTTTGAGCTCGTTCAACTTTTTTTCCTTGCAACCCTGTGTTTGTTTACATTATATATACATACTTTTTTTTACTTTTTAACTTTTATTTTGTCTTTCAGCTTCGCTAAAAGCACTTCTACCAACGCTTGGCTTACCGAATTTACGCCAATTGATAAAATTTTGCGGTTTAAATTAATTTTCAATTGGGGTGTTCACAGTTCGTTCCAAATTGTGTCTGAAAAAGTAGACGTCTACATTTTGAGACATCTTTAGCATCAAACTGTGAGCACCCCTTTCTAGCAGTCGTCGCAAAATCGTCTCAAAACTTTGCTGGTGTTGCCAGACATTTCTTCTTTGCGTGCTTTTTTATATGTCGCCTTTCGATTTTCTTTCTGAAAAATTGTAATTATTTAACTTAATTACCAATTCCTAATATTTGTTATTTCTTTTCCTTGATTTGTACCTTTTCATCAGAAATTGCGCTCAAATTAAATACAAAAACAGAAAACGTGTCTAATAAATAAAAAAATTGCGATTAGTATTGCCATAATGCAACCCTTCTGCGAGGTTGCAAAATGTAGACGCGTAAAAAACATACCTTTGAGTGTGACAAAATGTAGACGGCGTCGTTTTCCAATTTTGTATGGGAAACAACAACACCACAGATTTTACGGTTAGAAAACGTCTTAAAATGTAGACGTCTACATTTT
>NW_016159813.1:0-46420 GCF_001687245.7 Rhagoletis zephyria | reverse complement strand
AGCATTTGAAACCGTTGATAGGGTCCGAATGTTGGATAAACTAAAATACATTGGTATAAAAAACTCTGAGCTTGACTGGTTTAGAAGCTTTCTATGTAATCGTAGGCAACAAACAATAGTTAATTCTAAGATGTCTAGTAAGATAGCCGTAGACATCGGATTACCACAGGGCTCAGTTTTGGCACCCCTACTCTTTAATATATATATAAACGATATTAAAAGTTCTCTCAAACATTGTAAAATAAAACTCTTCGCGGATGATGCCTTGTTAACGATCAGTGATAGGGAACTACCAAATGCGATTGTCAAAATGCAAGAAGATCTTAATTCTTTGTATCAATGGCTGTGTTCAAATAAACTTAAACTGAATGTGAAAAAGACTAACTTTATGATATTTTCCAGAGCGGCAAATGCTGACTCCATAAGCCGTGAATTAAAAATCAAAGATGAAAATATCGAAGAGGTGAAAATTGTCAAGTACCTAGGAATATACATAGACAACAAACTAAAGTTTGATGAGCACGTTGAGTATACAGTCAACAAGATTGCTAAAAAAATTGGCCTTATAAAGAGATCGTGTAAGTACTTGGGAAGAAGATATAAAACGTTGGTGTACAGGTCAATAGTAGAACCGCACTTTATATACTGCCCCACGATTTTCTTCCTAGCGGGGGACTCCCATGTAGATAAGCTGCAAAAAATGCAAAACCGAGCGATGAGATTCATCCTCAACAAACCGTATGACACACCAACAAGATGTATGCTTGAAACCTTGAATTGGTTAAGCGTGAAGCAACAAGTTTTTTACCACGCTATGAAATTTGTGTACAATATTAAAAAGGGCAACCTGCCGGATTATCTTAGCGATAATCTCCGATATATAAATGAGACGCATACATATTTGTTGAGAGAGAATAACAGCTTCAGACTCCCGAAGTATAGAACAGAAGTGGACAAAAAAAATATTTTCTATAAAGGCTTAAAGTGCTTCAATGAATTACCAGAGGCTATAAAATATTGTGATACTATCACTCTTTTCAAGAGGCTGCTATTTGACTATTGTAGAACGCAGCCTACAAGATAGTGATGTATCAACAATAGCGTGGATTGGAAACTAGGCCTTTCCAACCACCAAGATATCGAGACTAGGCGGATCGGAAACTCGGCCTTTCCGACTACCTAGACCCTTAGATAATAAACAATAAACGAGCGGATTGGAAACTAGGCCTTTCCAACCGTCAACCGTCACGAAAGCGCGACTGGGTGGATCGGAAACTCGGCCTTTCTGACCACCCAGGAGATATCAATAAATGGAGTAACCCAAAAAGAATAGCGCGGATTGGAAACTCGGCCTTTCCAACCGTCTACATAACTTCCAGGAAATTGCATGCGTTTATATTGACATAAAATAATTGCAGTGATAAAGAAATAATGTTATTTAAAAATTTCTGTAGAGCATTTTGTATTTTGTATTTAATATTTAATATTTACATTTTAAATCTAAAATCTAGTTATAAGAATGTTAAATCTTTGTTGCAATATAAGTCTAACAGACTGTAAAAAATAAATAAATAAATAAATAAATAAGTTATATTAGTTGCAATATTTGTGTGGGCTTTTTATATCTTGAAATAACCATTTGTAAGATAGCGTAGAAAACGTATTTTTGCCGGATTTAATCGTTTAAAAAATTTAGAAAATAGGCTATTTTACATCCAAATACATAATTACAAATATTTTAACAGGAAACAGCTCAATTTTTGGTTTTTTATTAAAATAATAATGATGTTGCAGCCACGAAGTTTACATGCAAATGAAAATGTAGCTGTCAAACTACTAAATTGCCGCCAATATATGGCAAGAACAAGAGAGTGAAAAAAGTAAGAACAAGAGAGTGAAAAAAGTCGATTTTTTTAGCGGGTTCTACGCCATCTTGTTTCACTGGAAAACGAGCGAAAAGTAAACAAAGCAAAGAAAACAACGAAAACCAAAATTAGCCAAAATTATTGTCAAGCACTTTAAGCGCACAGTTTAGGTAAAATGATGCAATAAAATGTTGAAAATGTGTTGTCATGTTGAATTAACTCTTCTTTACTTAAATAAAAGTGTAAAATAGTGGTGCTTGTGATGTAAACAAACGCTCAGCTGACGAAACCGCTTTCGCAAACTTTTTTCTCAAAACCAGTTACAAATACAACGTCGCGTTCTTACGTGATCTTGTATTTTTGGTTCATGCAGTGTTGCCACTCATCAATGCGTTTTCATAGGACCCTGTCACACGTTCAGTATTTATTGACGTGATCAAAGTATCGCGATATTTATTGATTGTGTAGCATGCAGTATTGATGGATCGTGATCCATATCGCGAAATTTTGAAATCTGGATCGCCGATCGCAATACTGTCAATAAATATTGAACGTGCAGCACTTTCAAAACGCGATCCATACATTTCGTCAGTACATCTTTCGGGGCCGGTTACTCAATGTCTGGTTAACACTAATCTCCGGCAAAACATCCTTATCGACGTTACCGACTCCATGTTATATGCATGGAGCCGAACACGTCGATAATGATGTTTAAACGGAGATTAGTGTTAACCAGACATTGAGTCAGGACACGAAAATAGTACGATGTTTTAAACCACCTAGTTGCGAATTAAGACGGCAGCGATGGGAAGAAAGCTGTGGTGTTGTACTACGTGATTCATCTCGCGTTTGTGAAAACCACTTCAAGGAAAGTGATTTCATTAGTTGTCCGTCCGAATCAAGCACTTTCTAACGCGCTCGTTTGTACTTAGGCGCAGTCCCAATGCCATACGAAATAACTGAAAAAAGTGAGGATTTAGAACGCGATCAGGATACATTATTTGTTGATGTCCAAACTCAAACAGGCGACTCTTTAGAATGCACGTTGAGAACAGAAATATTTCTTCTTACCGAAATAATTAAATCCACGCAAACAAGTATGGAAGAGCTTAATTTAAAACTGCTCGAAGCAAAGTCTTTAATGGAAAACTATTTCGCATGAAAAATTTAATTTCAAAATTGTTAGAGTTAAGCTCACATATAAAACTGGAAACGAATGTAAAATCCTACTTTTATAAGTGTCGAATAATGTTTAGGATAAAAAAATTAAATATAAAAATATACAAAAGCATAAAACTTGGGCAATTAAAAACAAGAAAATTTTTAAAATATTGACAAAATATATATTCCAGGTAATGAAAATAAAACAAAACTTTAATCGAAATAAAAGCCTAGGGCATCAGTGCTGATAAGATACATGCAAAACTAAGGGTTAATTCGTTTGTTTATCCTTTTTGACATAATAGTACCTTAAAAGAGAGCCGCACTGAATTGTCAATCACACCTTGTTTAATACACCTTGGGTTTTAGTCCGAAGTTCAAAGGAACGGGCTAATTATGAGAGTACAAGATGTACTGACGAAATGTAATAGGGCATTCGCACGCGCCGATTTTACAGGTAACAAAAGTTGAATGCGAAGTTGAATGAGAAGTTGAAAGTGAAAAAGTTGCCATCCTTATTCGGACGAGGCGATTTTTGATTCAACACGAATTGTTATTTACATATTTGGGGTGTTCACAGTTCGTTCCAAATAGTGTCTCGAGAAGTTTAAGCTCTTTCACTTGCATTTTTTGCGACTCCTGGAAGTCATCATTACACTCTTGGATCTTTTGACTATTTTTCTCTATTGTTAAGTTCATATTTCGGAGCACCTCATCGATGTTATGCATGTATGTGTGACATTGGTTACACATAAAGCGCACAAAGTTGTTTTCTTTGAGTACATTCGCACTGTACTCATCCAATTCAGAGCATTTTTTTGCCCAGTGCCACACTTTACCACACACACCATCACAGCGGATTCCGCTGTCACCGCGAATTGGATTCTTGCACTTATGGCATTTATCCATTTTCGCGCCTTGTTGTTTTTGTCACCTCACTGCACTTTTATGTCTCTAGCTATATTTATTTGTTTGTTTAATCAAAATGAAACAAATTTTTGTGCTTGCAAATAGCACAGTTTATTAGCACTTCGCTATTTAAGTCACTGGCTCTAACGCTGGTTAAAATCACAACAATTCGGCTGTTTTTTAAAAATTTTCCGCAGAGCGATTACAAACACGTCAACAACGTTGCAGTGTTACCATCCATGTATATATCTATCGACCAAAATGACAGCTGGGCAGCAATAAATTTTATCCTGTGGAGACTGCTAGTTATTTAGATTTTTCCATGTCAGCTGATTTCTTCCTTCTATAGATGGTTGCCACTTCGCCAGTTTTGCAGATGGTAAAAAAGTTATACGTTCCTATACAAAATACGTTTAAAATATTTGAAATTTACTATTGAATAAGGTTTTTTGTTGAAAACTAAGTAGTTTATATTTAGCTACGATCTATTATAGCACGAAAAATTTTAGTTGAAAAGGCGAGTTTATGAAAAGGCATTGATGAGTGGCAACACTGTAGTAAGCAACACTGACGGCATGAACGAAAGACACAAGATCACGTAAGAACAAGAGAGTGAAAAAAGTCGATTTTTTTAGCGGGTACTACGCCATCTTGTTTCACTGGAAAACGAGCGAAAAGTAAACAAAGCAAAGAAAACAGCGAAAACCAAAATTAGAATATAGTTGAATATTTTTTTATTTTTTCTCAGTATACAAATTTGTTTTCTTAAAAAGGGATTTTATCTCATTTTATTTAATTTTGTTACGAATATACTATAAAAAAGTAAATTTTCTTTAGGAAAAAAATGTGAAATTTTATATTTTTCCCCCAAATGGGGCTTAATTTCTTCCCGTTTTTCTTCTCGTTCTACTGAGCTAAGGCAGTGTCAAATCGCGCTGTCACACTTGATACCACCTTGTATTATTGCATCATGATATTATGGTACAAACTATTGCGTACAAGATCGCTACTATTGTGTTTGGCACTTTAGAGTACGATGTAGAAAACTGCATTACCCACATTGCTTTCTATTCGTTTTGACACCGTCTTTTGACAATTAAAATTTGCTCGTCATTCGTAAGAACTTGAAAAGCTACACTAATTATATTGCCCAGATAATTAATTTCCTTTTAATTTAAAGGTAAATTTATAGAACTGAGTTTGGTTTGGTATTGTTGTATAATTAAAGTAAAGTCGTTGTTAAAACAGCAAATCAGAAAAATGTTTGGTCGTCAAGGTGGTATCGGCGGAGGTAATACAAGCAATAGCTCCAACTTGGTGGAATTTCGCGCTGGTCGTATGAACATGATTGGTAAGATGGTTCATCCAGATGCTCGGAAAGGTATGGTGTATCTTACACAGAGTGAAGATGGTCTAATGCATTTTTGTTGGAAAGACCGTGCTACAGGAAAGGTATTGAGAACCTGTTATATGAAGTATTCCGATAGAATTCTGTTTTGTGCATTTCGGCAGGTAGAGGATGACTTGATAGTTTTTCCCGACGATTTTGAATTTAAAAGAGTTGAACAGTGCAAAACTGGTCGAGTTTACGTATTAAAGTTTAAGTCGTCGTCACGTCGTATGTTCTTCTGGATGCAAGAGCCAAAAACTGAAAAGGATGAAGAACTCTGTCGTCGCGTGAACGAACTAATGAATAACCCACCCTCACAACAACGAAACAACAGTGACAATGGTGACTTACAATATATGTTGAACAACATGTCGCAACAGCAGCTGATGCAACTCTTTGGTGGCGTTGGGCAAATGGGGGGGCTTACATCTTTATTAGGTTCAATGAAGTAATTTATTCTAGCAGATTTTTTTCTTAAATAAATTGTATCACTTTTATTTAGTCGAACGGAAAACAGCTCGCGTACACCTGCACGCAATGCAAATAACGCTGGGGCAAGTAATTTACTAACTCCGGAATCAAATACGGCACCCAAAACTCCTTCTGCACCCAAAGGAAAAGACAACAATAAAAGTTCTGCTGGAGCAACTACTTACAATATTACCGAGTCATCCGGTAAGTTTAAGGTTAACAAAATATGGGTATAATTTTCTTATTTGTCTTACGTTATATTAGC
Organism: Rhagoletis zephyria; assembly: GCF_001687245.7. NCBI lineage: Eukaryota > Metazoa > Arthropoda > Insecta > Diptera > Tephritidae > Rhagoletis > Rhagoletis zephyria. The sequence goes on along the minus strand of NW_016159813.1, from coordinate 40,359 downwards.
ACCATCAACCCGTACCTTGAACGTTGATTTATCCACTGCCATAAATGGTTCCGAGGCAATAAACGAAATAATTTCGGATCCAGAACGCGCAAAATTACTATCAGTTCACCTGCCTGAGAGTGAAGATGCCGACGAAAATAAAAAACAGCAAATAAAGGATACAATTGCATCACCACAATTTCAACAAGCTCTTTCATTGTTCTCGAATGCTCTTCAATCGGCCCAGCTCGGACCCGTGGTATCACAATTTGAATTAACGCCAGATGCAGTTGCTGCTGCATATGCAGGTAATTTAGAGGACTTTGTTAAGGCATTGGAAAAAGCGCTACCGAGTGGCGCCAACATGGATACTACCAAAGCAAGAGAATCGGAGAAGGATAAAGAGCCAATGCAAAAGGAAGAAGGCGAAGGCAATTCACCCGATAAAAAAGAATAGTGGTTAACGAGACAGGTGTTCATTATATAAAAGAGACTACAAGTAAATAAATAAATTTCTATTAACTACATAACATTTTCTATTTCGGCTTTTACATGCTCTTTGAAATCGGATATTACATTCTTCTTGAATTCCGTTCTGTGTATACGACTTTACGAAGATCGATTGTGAAATTCGTATTATGAGCTATGCAACCGTGTCGACATTTACGTTGAGTATACAATTTTCTGTCGAAAAAATTTTGATTTCGATGCTGTAGGGAAGTGTGAGAAAATTGTATGATTTTTGGTATCTATTTACTTTTTGGTGATTAGACACTAATTTAAAAAAAAAATTATTAATTTTATGCAGAACTGTTGATAGTTTTAAGATCAGCTAGAAAGGCTGATTTAACTTATGAAAGAAAATCCCAATACTTAGTTGGTACGATCTCGTGGGCGCAAAACTGTTGATAGTTTTAAAATATTTAAAATAGATTTGGCTCGAGTGCATTACTGCAGCAAGTCTTGTGTAGCGGACAGTAGATATACAAACGCGATGCGCGAGCTATTTTAGCCGGCATTTTATACTGCATCCTCCAGTGGACAAAGCCAAGCGTCGAGTGGCCAGAAGACTGCACAAACTGCCAACAAGTGCGCCTCTTGCTTTTACCAGCGGTGAAGTTTAGGTTACCATCGGGAAGGTGAAAGCCTCCAAAGTCATGGGAACCGACGGAATATGCATGTTTATGATGAAAAAATTTGTGTCGTGCAGGAGTAGCGTACCTAACGGAGGTCCTCAATATGTTAATGGCCACTCTCGTCATTCCAGACATCTGGAAGATGGGGAGAGTTGTCCCACTGCTCACACCGGGGAAACTAGCCAACAAAGGATAGTCTTGTCGTCAGATAAGACTCCTTTTCCCGGTAGCGAAGACACTAGAGGCCTTGCTACTCCCGTATTTTGCGAACCACCTGACCCCAGCGAAGCATTAGCATGGTTTCCGTAAAGTGCACAGCACAACAACAGCACTTAACGCCATAAACTCTCAGAAAAGACATGGCCTTAATCGCAACCGCCCCTGTGAGAGAGCGTGTGCGTTGGCGTTTAATACCGTCAGCCACTCCACGCTGCTAGGAGACATAGAGGCCTCGTCGCTCCCACAGATACTCAAACAGTGGTCAGCGTATAGTCACCATCACTGTAATGAAGTCAGTGTGAAGTGGAACGTGCAACAAAGTACACGTAGAAGCATCGAAAGGTCCATTCAACAAATACCGATTTATTGTTAACTTTCTACACATACTCTATGTATAACATTAACTGCTGAATTATAGTTAAATACATATTCCAAGGTACATTGAACAGGTAGTATCAGTAGAGCAANGACGGAGACGCGAGAACATTTGAATGTGCACTTTAGAAATTGTTGTAGGATAAATTGGGGTTTTAAGTTCACGGTTTATGTTAGTGTAGTGATGATGGCTGTAGTTGTGCCATTTCTGCGTGCTTTTATGCCGTAAGTGACGTAGGATAAATCTTCGTGTATCTATCTTTTCTACTGTATTGTCTGTCGTTACAGGGGCTGTACATACTGATTTTGCGGCGAAGTCTGCTGCCTCGTTACCATGGATACCTATATGTCCAGGCATCCAAAATAATCTTATTTTCTGCTCGTTTTCGATAAGCATGTCTCTAATTATGTTCACTGTCCTTGAGTTCGAAGTTGGATTTTGGACTGCTTTAAGGACCGATAGGCTGTCGGAGCAGATAATCACTTTAAAGGCTTGACATATTCTTAATTTTACCACTTGGTGTTCTGGCTTTTACACCTCAGAAGTGAAATTTTATCTCAAAAGCCTACAAGGAAAAAAGTCATTACATAAGTTGCAGAGGTAAGGAAAGAGGCAAGGCTCATTAAACAGGTAGTATCAGTAGAGCAAAAACAACATTTGCGTGTATTTTGTTGTTGCTTCTGGTATCGAAAGTGTCAAAAACTGCTCTGAATTTTTTCTTCTAAATCAAAGGGTGCCATGTGAAATACAAAAAATTATAAAAAATAAAAAATNGTGCTGCTGAGTTGGGCGAACGTTCCAAAAGCTGCTATTCAATCGCTTGTTTTGTATGGAAAAAGGTTTCACATGCAAATGGATTTTAACAATTCAGAATTTTTGTGAGAAAAAATTAAAAATATTTGACATTTTCGAGACCAAATAATTTGAAAATAAATCAAATCAGCTGCTCTACTGATACTACCTGTTCAATGTACCTTGGAAAGAGGGAAAAAGAAATTCGCTTGAACGGGAAATAAGCGAAAAGAAATTCAAGGGAAGCTGCCTAACAAAAATTGGCGTTGAATTTCTCAAGTGAGAGGGCGAAGGCAGAGATAGTTGTTCCACAAAAGGAAGCAGAGTAAACGCAAACTGGCCGAGTGGTTGCTGAATAATTTGAAAGCTCATGATTCCATAATCATGTTGAAAGCTGTGGCCAAGGCGTATTCAATAAGGTGGTATCCAAAATGTATTCACCAAAGTGTGATTGATTTTGACATTGCGCTCATACGAAACAGGCTATAATAGGTTTGTTCGTCGAAAATCCAGCAAGAATTATACAACACTCAAAATATCAGAGAGTAAGAAAAAATTCTCTCAAATTCTCTCTCATGTTGAGAAACTTGCAAATTTCTGCACGAACGCAAATTTGCAGGAATTTGCAAGTTTCGCTGCCAGCTGGCGTCCACGGTTGCATTTCAAACATAAAAAATTTTTATAGAATTTTTAAAATTCTTTCGGATGGCCAAAAACAGGATATACATGTATATTTCTTGTTGTTCTGACTTTCTTTGACATACAGTTCAATTTCTTCATCGTACTAGCTGTCGGGTTTCTTAAATCGCCTCTGGTTGCAATTGCATTCCGATTGCGAATACCATTTTTTTCAGCCGAATTAAGTTCAAATCATTGGAATTAACTAAATTAATTATATCAACAATTATTTACTTCCTTTTTTCATAAAAAAATCGCTCGTGTTTATAAATTTTTAAATTTAACGAACTAATTTATTCAAATTATTGTAGACAAAAATGCAACCATGCGCCACAACCACATGTTTTTCGTGTTTGCAAATTCTTGCTGGCAAAATTTTTTCCAGCAAGAATTTGCAACTTCTCTACAAGAGAACTGTCACTTTGCTCTCACAATTTTTGAGTGTTGGATAATTTTTTGGTCTGCACGAACGCGATTTGGGCAAAAATCGTGATAATTCGTACAAATTTTTTGCTCGACGAACAAACCTAATGCCTTCAACGAAAAACCATAAACCTGTAAAATTTGAGTGACGTAAGATAGGCGGTTTTGCCATTGGCCGATGGGCGGTTTTGCAAAAGCATCGACGATATGTATGTCATACCTCTTGTGCTTAATTGACCGGTTTTGTATCTGAACGCGTTGGTGATTCGTTCAACTAATCAATCACAGGTAGGTGTCGTTAGAGTATGATGATGGAGCGATTTACAAATGGATTCGATTACAAGTAGCCGGTCATTTACGCACAAGAGGTACGAAGTGACTTATACAACTTTCAGAATAAACGGCCCATATATCACCACCAATGAAAAAATCCTTAGTTTCTTGTAGCACTACGGTTTCAGGTTTGGTGTGTCACGGTTCGGGGTTTCCTGGCTAGATCTGGATACGTAGAACTGAGTCCCGTTGATGAATTGGATACATGAATATATTAATATGTAAATACAACAAAGCTACAATATATACTAAAAGGCCATCCCGAGGTATTCTTTTGCTATTGGGTACTCTGAGTAATAGTGCTTAAATTTAGATGCATATTTGTTGCGCTGCTCCGTAGATTTTAGTTCTTGAAACGTTTTTGCCAAGTAAATGAAAATATCCAGTACCTTAGCATGAGCCTCTAACTTCTTAAAACTGTCTATAGCTCGTTCTAATATCCCTATTCCTTTAAGTATATTTTCTGCTTTTCGTTCGTCATTTTCACTTGCTGCTACCATGCAACGTACAAATATAAAATCCATTTTAGCACGGTCGTAAATTCCACCATTTTCATAAATTTTCTCCATACAGTTTTTTGCTGCCTGAAATGCTTTTTGGGGCATTCTCATTTTGAGAAGAACTTGTGCCAACACCAAGTCCACGACCGCTTGCTCATATTCCATGTAAGCCGATGCTGCCAAAACAGAGGCACGAATAAGGAATTCCACTGTTTCAGATGACACACGCTCTTCACAAATCGTCGTGTACGCTTGTAATACCAAAACACGAACTTGTGTCAAAACATCTAAATTACGACAGTGTAGTAGCTGTTGAATAACACGTCGAGCCGTATTGAAATATCGTTTTACGATATATATCGAGGCTCGTTGAAGGTTTCCAGCATTTTTATCCAGCAGATACAATTGACTACATGCTTTAAGGGCTTCCTGCCACCGGCACCGATAAATACATTGCTGTATGGCAATGTGAAATTCGCTAATCATCCAATTGTGCGCATTTGGGTAACGTGGAAAACGGTTACGTGCATGATTCTGTACAACTGCACTCATTTGGTTTTCACCTTGCACATTCAACCATAAGGAGAGGCTAGCGAGCACTTTACTTACACTCTCTGAATTACCTATATCTCCAAATGCCCATGTTTTCTTCAGTTGAAGGAGCAATTGAGCATAGAGCGAAGATATTTCGTGACGGCCATAGAGGCACCAAAGCGCAGATCTCAATGCCAGTGAGTTAGATGCGTGCTCCAATATTGAATTTTTGTTATTCAATTCATCGCTTTTGAGCAGCAATTCAAATAGATCTAGTGGTAGATATCCACACTGGGCGCCAAATTTCACTACATATTGAATTGCTAATGATAAAGACTGTACCAAACCGGGATCTTGAATATCAGGCAAACTTTTTTCAAATGGATCTATTTTGTTACTATTAAGCAAGCAATACCATGAGTTAGCTAAATCAAGACATCTTTTGTCTCCGCATTCCTGTGCCAACATTATACATTCCTTTAGTGCGTTTAAGGCTTCTCGCCGATGGTTGAAACAAGCATGCAGCACAGCCAAGTTGACACTAAAGTACTGGAAACCCTGCAATAAATAAATAAATAAATGATGCAAATTTTAACTATTCGTCATTAACAGTATGTATTTTAAACTGAACCTTATGGTCATACTGAGCCGTCGTATGCATAGGACTTCGATCGAAAGCTCGATGGAGAGCATGCATAGCGCCGTAGTAGTCGCGTAATCTTAATTGATTCATATAACCTAGAAAATATGCTTGCGAATTTAGAGGGTTGTCCTGAATTATTTCATTTAATTTGCTTTGTAGCTCGATGGGGGCCAAAGCTCGTAGCTCGTTATTCTCCAGCAATTTACATTGTTGAGCTACGAACAAGTCAGCTTGTTTTGGTGACCATTTGCTATGAGGGTTTCGGTCTTGGTGTACAGTATCAGTATCTAAAGCAGATTCTTCTAATGTGTGACCATGTTCGTCCGATGTTCGCCCAAGAGGTCGTTGCAATACATTACTCGGAGCAACAGATGCAGTTCCAGTGACCCTGCGTGGTCCAATTGCTAATGAACGAACACCTGAGAATTGAATACATAATATTAGTGTTTTATGAAAAACAGCCCCAAGTTACACGATTGTTTAGAATAACCTTTCTCATAGTATAAGCAAATATTCTTATACAAAGACATGATTTCTGGAAATGATAAACGCTCAAGAATAACACATACGCGTCGAACATATAGTCCTACTATACTGAACTGACTCACTCCCAAAGTCTCTGATACAAGGTTATCCCAATTTTGGCGCTCAGCAAAATCGCACAATGTTTCAATGCCCAGTGTAAAAATATTGGACATCGCTTTTTCAAAGCTTTCCAAATGAACGGTGTTTATTTTGTAGCGTGGAGAAGTGAGCAAATTATACAGGTCATTGTAGGTCATATCGGGGTACTGTATCAATTTTAATAGCAACATACAAAAGTTTCTGCGGGCCTGTAAAGGATAAGCGACTCCTGCATCTGTAGCGGCATTTTTTACTTTGAGGTACTGCTGCACCAGAATCAAGACAGCAACTTTGTGAGGCGGAGGTGTCTCGATGCGTGTTGTACATGTGGTATTACGAGGGTCCAAGGCGTCAAGTTCCTCATAGTGCATTCTTTTAAGCTGGACTCAAGATTGGCTTAGGATAGTTTGGTAGCAAATATAATAAATAAACACACACCGAAAGTATTAATTTCGTTTCCTAACTCTTCTAGGTTAAAACTAGTGGTGTGCTGAATTATCGGTACCCAATACTTTTTTTTTTAACTAAGCAACTTATATCAAAAGTCCTTAGAAAGTCAGGTTATCCTTGTTAATTAATTATACGTTTCGTCGAAATATCAAATGTTTTTTTTTTGCTTAGAGATACCAGATGGCATCAAAATAATAGAAATGGCAAGTCTTCTTTTAGAGACCCATGACGATGCCAGGTTATACTGAAAATAAACAAATATCAAATGTGGAAGCAGCACAAGCAAGGCGAATTTATACAAGGTGGTATTACTGGCGAATTTAGATTTTCACCGCGGTACTTATTAATGTCAAAATGATGTGTTTTTTTGTAAAAAAAGGCGAATTCATATTCAACCAACACACTATNTCACCGCGGTACTTATTAATGTCAAAATGATGTGTTTTTTTGTAAAAAAAAGGCGAATTCATATTCAACCAACACACTATTTTGACNAGTGAGCGCATTTTGCTTACGCTCTGGCATTTTGACACTTTTCAGATTTTAGTCCAAAAAGATAAGGAATGAACCTATTAAGGAGTACCGCGGCGAAAATCTAAATTCGCCAGTAACACCACCTTGTATAAATTCGCCGTGCTACTACGCANATTATATTTTCCACACCTAATTAGGAAACAAAACAAACAGAGTTGGTCACAAATTAATCCAGATTTCTATCAGCATCATTTCGATGTTGAATTTGCGTAACTTTTCTTTATCCAAATAATGTAAAATAATAAATGAAATCTCGATCGGCGATCACTGAAACGCAGCTAGCGGTTGTATACTCGAAAAAGCAATGTTGCCACTTTTTCTCATTAAACCATGTTCGAATCGTGGAAATTTTGGAAGATCACAGGGATGCTTTTAGCATTTAGATTCTAAATGCAAAGATTGAGTTGCATTTAGTTGCATTTAGATGACGAATTTTGTATGGATAAATGTACATTTAGAGTAGCATTTAGAGCTAAATGCGCTAAATGTACATTTACGCGTAAGCAAAAACAGCCCATTACAGTATCATTATCAACATTTAGCCATAGCAATACAATTTGTTTACAAAACTTTTAGGAGGTAGGATCTCCAGTCCGACAGGGCTCGTAATTCAAGCGGACTCTATCCTCATTTGTAACGCAGGATACCAGTAAGAGTACTTCAAAGGCCCCAGAAGGCACTCCATTTTGGGTAGCATTAAGGGTACCATAATATACACAATTAAGTCAGTGCATTTTTATAAATACGGAGTGACTAGTCCAAGAGAACAGCAGTGCCCGAAGCATTAGTCGCGAAGCGCGTTCGCGCTGGGATCTAGAAAATTTAACGGTTATCCTATAAAATGAACAGCTAGAGTTTAAGTTATTCAGCTTTCTTAAAGCCCAAGTAGTAATACTACTTAGGAATAAGTTGATTAAAAATTTGTTAGATAAAGTTTTTGATTACTTTTTAAATTACTTTGAGGGATGGAATTCGAAATTATTTTTTTTTTCAATTCCTTTGAACTGAATTGAAAACAATCTATTAAATTTTCAATTCTTTTCAAAGGAATTGGAAAAAAAATTACATTACTAGCACGTAATTTATTCCAATTACAAAGTGAAATTCCTTGTCATTGAATTAAAAAAAAAAAACATACATTTGAAATTACTTCTAAGGAATTGAGAAATTTATCAATTCCTTTGCTGTGAACTGAAGGAATTGATTCCTAATTATAATTATTGAGGAATGCAATTGTAATTGTAATGTATCAGCATTTACATAGCTCTGCCAGTCGGCGACGCTCCAACTCTGAAAGTATTCAATTCTGAACCCGCTGGTGGCAGCAAAAGAAGAAGGAGGCACCTACTGCGATGGAGAGGCCAAGTGGAGAAGGACTTGGCTTCACTTAGCATATGCAATTGGTGTCAGTTGGCACAATATGTGAGTTTTATTGAAATAAATTACTTCTAATGTAATGCACAGAAATTTCATGCACTCATCAAAGGTGCTAAGGAAAAACTATTTTTTTTTCACCTGATACATGGAACAAACTGTTAAAAATTTCATTGCCCTTTTTAAAGTTTTAAGTCTGTAGTTAATTGGAAAGTTCCTTAAAATCGATTGCAAACATTGTCCTGAAATCCGGATATTATGGATATTATTTAACAAGGCAATAATAAAAGTGTAACTGGGTTTTTATTGATCCCAGCGAAAACTGTACTTATGAGTTATCTAAATTTCAAGTAATTGGTATACGAAGTCAACACTATGTTGGAACGTCTATTCGCGTCTTAATAATTTCATATGACATGATTCAATTATTAGTCTGTTCCTTTGATCTTCGGACTAAAACCTGTGGAACCATGAACCAAAAAGACAAGATCACGCGGGCAGGAGAGTAGCCCGTTAGAATCGCATTAAGGAAAAAAGTTGAACGATTTTGACATTAGCCGTTTGTTTACATTTCTTCGTTGTTTACAATTTGGTGGTGTCTTTTTACTGCAATTTTCTTCATTTTCGCTTGTGACAACGTGTGTACACATAAGATAAAGAATAATTTAACACAACGGCATGATTTTTAGAAGAATTTGCATAATAAAAATGATTTTTCATGCGTTCAACAATTTCGCGGTTTTCTCCGTTCTCTTCGTTGTTTACTTCTTACAACAAAGATGGCGTCGAGATTTCGGCAGCTAGAAAATAACTTTTTTCGTTCTTTCCTTCCCGCGTGATCTTGTGTCTTTCGTTCATGCTGTGGAATGTCAAACTACAATTTTACTCTCTCAAGTGAGAGTAAATGAAGAACAGATGCAGAAGTGCACGGGAACGCAAAAAGCACTACTTCCTGTAAAAACGTCAGTCGGTTTATTTACATGTCATTTGTACAACGCTGATTTAGCTGAAATATCACTAAATAATTATTAAAATCTATACATATTCAAATATTTCGTTGTTTACTTCCATTTTTTAACAAATAGCTTTCACCGCTTTCAGTTTTTGTTTGCACATGTAAATCAGCTGATCGTTTGACACTTTTCATGAACTTACAGGAAAAAATACTCCGGACTAAATCCTGCAACTTCTGACTAGGAACAGTTGCTCAGTTACTCTCTCAAATGTGTTCCCACTTACAGGTTTTAAGTCAATAGGAACGACTTCCAGTAAGATCTGACTAAATCCTGTAAACCGAAATGCTATTGGAACAGACTAAGTGACCAGTCCAAGAGAACAGCAGTTTCCGAAGCAGCAACAGTATACGAAAATTTAACGGTTACCCTATAAAATGAACAGCTAGAGTTTAAGTTATTCAGCTTTCTTAAAGCCCAAGTAGTAATACTACTTAGGAATAAGTTGATTAAAAATTTGTTAGATAAAGTTTTTGATTACTTTTTAAATTACTTTGAGGAATGGAATTCGAAATTATTTTTTTTCAGTTCCTTTGAACTGAATTGAAAACAATCTATTAAATTTTCAATTCATTTCAAAGGAATTGGAAAAAAATTACATTACTAGCACGTAATTTATTCCAATTACAAAGTGAAATTCCTTGTAATTGAATTAAAAAAAAACATAAATTTGAAACAGTCTCTCTGATGTTAACGTACTAAAGTAAGGGACAATTAGATCTGTTACCCGTGCAGACCTAGTAAATACTAACTTATTAAAAAGGTAACCTGGAGATTCCATAGCAATCAGTCTATATAGAAAAACACAGTTTCGGGCTTTCAAATATTCTGTTATTTCACAACCCATGAGGCTACACTTCCACGGCGATATGTGCTCGAACCTTGTGAGACCATACACATAACGGGTTATATTATTAAACAAAATATCAGCCTTGCGCATCGAGTTGCTATCAAGCTTGCTGTAAACTACCTCAGCGTATGTGATTTGCGGCATTATTATTTATAGTGCAAGCTGACGCCTTGTACTCAGTGGAGTATAAAATCCAGACACTTTTAAATTTTTTAAGGTAGCATAAACCCTCCCAACCATTGCATTAATATGGTCTGTACAAGTCAGGTTACAGTTTAGTATAAGCCCTAAATTTTTACCTTTTTCAGAGGTTTGTTAGCGATGATCAGCGGCGATAAAAAGCTGAAATCTATGTTTTTCTTATTAAGTATTGGCAAAACAAGTGATTTATCACAATTGAGATGCAAACCATTGGCATTCGCCCAATTGAAAATAACGGATAGCTCAGCATTAATATCGCCGCACAATCGATCTGCTTGCACCAGAGGAGCCGATAAGTATAGTTGAATATCGTCAGCATAGGCATGGAGATTAGCTTTTAGGCAGACCTGAAAAATGCCATTTAGAAATAGGCTAAAAAGAAGTGGGCCAAGTATAGATCCCTGAGGCACCCCAGCAGGCACCCCCTTTAGCTGAGAGAGCTCAGAACCAATTCGTACACGTTGGAGCCTGCCAAGCAAATAGCTACTCATAAGTTGCAGAGCACTTCTCCCAAATCCAAAGTATCTTTCAAGTTTAGTGCATAGTAGCGCGTGATTAACCGAGTCAAAGGCTTTAGAAAAGTCTAGTAAACAGCAAGGTTAAGTGATTTTTATCGAAGGGTCCCTGAATGTAAGCTAGAATTTTTAATATGACAGTGCTGCAGCTATGGCTTCTTCGAAAACCTGATTGAAGTGGAGAGAGGAGATTATGTATGTGTGTATCAATATGTATCGAAATTTGTTCAGCCATAAGGATCTCAAACACTTTGGACAAAGCAGACAAAATACTGATTGGCCGAAAATCATTTGGACAAGTTGCAGAACTCTTTTTAGCGACAGGTAACACAGAACCAATTTTCCACAAATGTGGAAAACGAGAGGTTGTTACACCGTGATTTATGATGTGAGTGAGAGTTCCAAGGATAAAGGGTAGTGTAACTTTTATAAACTTTAATGGAAGACCATCTTCTCCTACAGCATTAGACCTTATACCAAGAACACATCTACTCACATCATATTCGGTTACTGTAGAAAACTCAAAAGACGAACCTCCGAAACACAAGCGACTAGATTGAACAAAACTGGGGGCTACTACATTAGACACACAAGACCCAAGAAAGGCATCATTGACGTCGTCAGGTGATAGAGTGCATCGCACATTCTCCTTACTACGTACCCTAAGACTACTGATATTGCGCCACAAAACACCCGGTGGTAGATTGGAATCCAGTTTATTTGCGTAGTAAGCACGCTTTGCGCACCTTGTAACGGAAGTTGAAATATTCCTAGCCGACCTAAATGCATCCCAGTTCGATAAGGTGGGATTTTTCTTCCAACGTGAATGGAGCTTGTTTCGCAATTTGATGGCCGACTGAACCTTTCTATTATACCACGGGCAAGACGAACATCTAACAGGGACAGTGCGAACAGGCACATGTTTGTCGAAAGCATCTCTAAGGGTACTAACAAGGAAGTTAAGTTTGGCGTCAACTGATTGACAATGCTAGCATTCAGTCCAGTCTATTCTGCCAAGGTCCGAGAAAAGTTCATCTAAATTAATACTCCGGAAGTCCCTATACGAAAATGTCTGATCACGACTCCGCTCAACATTAATGTCCAAGCAACAAAAAATTAGATCATGGTCAGATAAAAACGTAAATTGGTCAAATTTTATAACACTGGCCAAGTCGGAAACAATATAATAGTCAAGTAGGCTTGGACTACAATTTACCGCATATCTTGTTGGTATCACCATGTTTACCATCGAGAGCCCCGCGCATGAAACATTGTCTACGAAATTTTCACTGTAACAGTCACGCACAAGAGTATTCACATTAAAATCTCCACAAACAATGATATGATTATAATCAACAAGATAGGCAGATATGACATCAAAAAACGGAGTAAGACTAACAGGTTTATGCGGATTATAGACACAAGAAATTCAGTGCCATGGCTTGAGGACATTGTTAAATTTTTCATCCGTAAATGGCTTCTACAATAAATAGCAACTCCACCACCTCTCTTTCCGACCCTATCGTTACGTAGAAGACTGTAATTTCCTATGTCAAGAGAGGAGTCACCACTAAGCCACACATCAAACCACGTCTCAGATACACAAATAACATCAATTGACGAACATTCAAACACATTTAGTCTGTTCCATTAGCAGTCCGGTTTACAGGATTTAGTCAGAACTTACAGGAAGTCGTTCCTATTGACATAAAACCTGTAAGTGGGAACACATTTGAGAGAGTAACTGAGCAACTGTTCCTAGTCAGAAGTTACAGGATTTAGTCCGGAGATTTTTTTCCTGTAAGTTCATGAAAAGTGTCAAACGATCAGCTGATTTACATGTGCAAACAAAAACAGAAAGCGGTGAAAGCAAAGAACCTTATATTTGTTAAAAAATGGAAGTAAACAACGAAATATTTAAATATGTATAGATTTTAATAATTATTTAGTGATATTCCAGCCAAATCAGTGTAGTACCAATAACATGTAAACAAACCGTCTGACGTTTTTAAATTGAATTGTTGAACGCATGAATAATCATTTTTATTAAGCAAATTCTTTTATAAAGCATGCCGTTGTGTTAAATTATTCTTTATCTTATGTGTACACACGTTGTCACAGGCTAAAATGAAGAAAATTGCAGTAAAAAGCCACCACCAAATTGTAAATAACGAAGAAATGTAAACAAACGGCTTATGTCAATATCGTTAAACTTTTTTCCTAAATGCGATTCTAACGGGCTACTCTCCTGCCCGCGTGATCTTGTATTTTTGGTTCATGGTTAAGGCCCTTCTGACGACTACAGAGAACATTTAACTTAGCGAGACTGTTTACATCAGCGCTAGAAACCCTATATTGTACACTCATGCAAAGTGCAAGCAGAAACAACTTCACTCATAGAGAACAAAGATAAAGAATTGAAAAGAATGGCCATCTTTATAAAGTAAGAAACGCAATAAGAGGTACAACACACGTAGTAATTATAGAACATAGATATATAACAGCAAAGAGCATTAACGAAATCGCTGCAGTTCACTCTCATTGCAAATTTTGGTTGCGGGATCATTCGTATCGTGCCGCACATGTACAAAACCCCTGCGGGTAAAAACCGACAGCAACTTCCCCTCCCACCGTATCTTAACCAGCGCCTGCAGCAGTTTTCTATGTTCAATAGGAAGACTCAAAAATACTAAATTTTCCCTCCACACCCAAAGAGTTAAGCGGGATGTCAGATTTGATGCGATTACGGAATTCAGCGAAGGCATGGAGAATTCGATTTCGATCGAGAGGAGAGTAGAATTTTATAATGACTGCACTGTTGGGGCTCACGGAGTTAGATTTTACCCGGAAAATATCTTTGATTGGCGGAACCGTGAAATCAATGGAGAGGCAAATTCGATTGAAAATGCTTTTTAAGTTCTCACCCTCCATATACGGCAACCCAAAGGCAACAGCATCAGCAGCATGATCGGAAGTCGCCTTCTGCGACAGTACACTTTCAAGCGACGACCGTAGTTCCGCAATCTCACCTTCATGTTTGGTTATTTCCAATTCCATTTTCGCTCATAGTTTGCAGTTTTTATACAACTAAATAATACATAAATTCAGGTAGATTTATTAATATTTCGTTCAATATTTCGTTTAAAATGCCAGATTTTCTGCAAATACATTAGAATTTACAAAAGGAATTTCACTACTAATTGCCTACTTTTCTACTACCATTTTCGCAACAAGGGATTGCATTCTTCCCCTTCCTCTGTCCTTCGTAAATGCAACCTTTTGTAAGGGAGTGTCAAACCGCGGCTGTCAATAATTATCTAACCTTATATTATTGAATCATGAGTTCTCATGATGCAATAATACAAGGTGTTATCGGTTGGCAACTTCTCGCTCTAATTCCTTAGGTTAAACAGTGTTACTTCTTTAACAATTCTTTGCCTAATAATAGGTTCATTGCTTATCTTTTTGGACTAAAATCTGAAAAGTGTCAAAATGCCAGAGCGTAAGCAAAATGCGCTCACTAAAAGAGAATAACAGGAAAAGTAAAGGAACGCAAAAAACCAAATTTTTAGTCCAAAGAATGGCAACAACAAAGCTAACGTCAAATAAGAATGTAAATGTATGTACAAAACACCTTCACACAAGCACAAGCACAATAAACACTTTCTATATCAATTATTTCTTGCCTCTTTCCAATTTCAATTCACTTTTTTTACTTTTTAGATTATTCTCACTTTTTGCGTATTCTTTAATTTCCGTTAATTTAAATTCAGTTGAGTTTGACACTTTTCAGGATTTTACCAGAAAAAATTCTTCTGACTAAATCTGACTACTTCGGATTGATGAGAGTCACTCTCACCGAGTGTTGCTCTCTCATTTTTGCTGTCATTTCCGAGTTAAGGAATGCTTTTTGGACTAAATCTGACTACTTCGGACTTTTTCTGACTATTTCTGGGAGATAAGGAACGCTCCTAATATAGCTGATTTTTTTTTTTATTTTTTCTCAGTATACACATTTTGTTTTCTCAAATATAATATTTCATTGCGAATATACTATAAAAAAGCAAATTTTGTTTAGAAGAAAATATGAAATTTTAAATTTTTCCCCCAAATAGGGATTCATTTCTTCCCGTTTTTCTTCTTATTCCACTGAGCTAAGGTAGTGTCAAATCGAGATGTCACACCTGATACCACCTTGTATTATTGCATCATGATGAGTTCTTTGCTATCCACATTTGCGTTTCGCACTGGTTTATGTTTTGGTCTTCGTTTCTGCTTTTGCCGATTCCTGGGCAGTGTTGCCGCTTTGGTAATTTTTAACCAAAATTGGTAATTTTTTCTTTATTTATAAAATTTGGTAATTTGGTAATTTATTTTTGAATTTGGTAACTTTTTCGATTCGGTTATACATGTCACATAGCGTTAGCGTGTCCTTTTGTATAAATAACAAGTAATCCTAAAAGTTTGCAAGGCGAAAAGTGGGTTCAGCGTTCCTTGGTTCCAGAATGGTGTGATATCTAACAAACTACTTGAAAGTGGCTATTGCTGTATCTACCGAGTCCTATCCTGGAAGGTTGTGGGTGGTCCTACCTTTCCTTGTCAGTTCATCAGCTTAGCAATTGTCATCAATATTCCCGTGTACCCCGGCAACCATATGAATAGAGTTCTATTTATGTATAAATGTGCAAATAATCGATGTTTTTGCAAAACCGCCCATCGACAAGTTGCAAAACCTCATAATTCGCCGGTGTGGCAAAAATGGGGTTTGGTAACCCTGAACTCCAGGCATCGAGATTTATGCATACAAATTTTGAAATCGCTATTAAAACAACAGATTTGTAAAACAATAGCTAGAGAAAATATCGCCTATCAAGGCAATGCCTTCAAAGAAAAACCGTTTTTTCGCTTTCCTGTAAAATTTGAGTGCCATAAGATAGGCGGTTTTGCAAAAACATCGACGATATGTTTTCGCTCAAAAAGCTACGGTAATCAGTAGGGCACTTCACGTGAGTCGAAACTTTTCAGGACTCCTTGAATCGGTGAATTTTTGAGACATTTTTCGTCATTTGTTGACATATGTATGTCTGTATGTTGGTCATAACTGGACAAACGTTGATTTTAAAGTGCCCCAAATTTTAAGGTTTAAGTATTCGCATAAATACGGCCATCCGAGTAGCCTCATAAAAAAGTCCAATGAGGCCAAGTCGGATGATCTCAGTGGCTAAATGAAATCCCCTCTACGGGAAATTATGCGCCTGATAATGCTCTGTTGCAATGAGCCGTATCCATGACACTGCCAGTTATCATATGCCTTCAGTTGTTTTGTGGCCTGAGCTTTGTATGAATGGAGGTGTATATCCAAATGCTAAATATACTATTCTGAGCCATAATACAGTACCACGCTCATAAAACGACATGCAATCAACAAATTTGTTTCTTCGGCCACACTTAGGTTTGAAATCCTAACCAAGCATTTCTGATGTTGTAGTTTCCAGCGCTCACGCGGATATAAAAATTATAGCTTAATGGAGCGCTGATTGCCTGGAAAGCCTATTGTCTTCAGATATATGTAAAAACATATGTATGTATATTTCAGCACATAAAATAAGTTTGGTAATTTTTTGTGGAATTTGGTAACTTTTTCTGGAGATTTTGGTAAAAAATAAAAAAATCTTGTGGCAACACTGTTCCTGGGCTTTCTTCCAGCTCTTGCCGTTCACAACATCGTTGCCGTTCGGCATTTTGCATTTGTGTTTATTTTCGCTGATACTTCCACAGATTGCAACTCGGCGGAATTGTTTTTAACCGCCGATTGCCATTGACGCGAATTCCGGTAGCATTTAACAAGTAGCAAACATCACCAGTATAGTACTTCTATAACAAGTATATAAAAAGTGAGCAAAAAGATGTGTGATTATTACACATAATTTTTTAGAGGTACGCGCCATGNAAATATCCAAAATAGTACGCGAACAGAAAATTTGCAGAAACTTGCAAGTTAGACGAACAGCTGATATAATTTTTGTTTACATACAAAAGTGTAAAATTTAAAACGTACGAAAAGTCATCGCAAAGTGTTATACTGACACAGTTTATTGATTAAACAAATAACTACTTATTTCTTACAAGTTTAATTAGTCGCATTTTGTAATTTTTATCTTCCAAACCATCAAATTAAATTTTGTGATTTGCGTAAATGCCAACCAGCTGTTTTTGATCAGCTGTTTCCCTGTTGGCAAATTGCTGTTGGCAAAAATTTTTCCAACAGAAACTAACAGCTTCCCCTCAAAATGAAATGTCACTTTGCTCTCTCAATTTCCCCTACTTTGCAAGTTTTTTGCGTACGCGAACGCAAAAACCTGTAAGTTTTGGTTAAACATGAACAATTAACAGCTACGCGAACGAACCTAATACAAGGTTGTGTAATTTGCGACAGCTAAAATTTGACACTCCTTTATCGAGATTCATATTTTGGAAGTAGGAGAAAGGGGAAGAATGTGATCGCAGTTTGCGAAAACGGTAGTAGAATGGTACTACAAAAAGTACGCAGAGTATGCAATTAGAAGTAAAATGTGTATTATTAATTCGAATTCGCAATATATTTGGTGTTTTAATGGAAATACTAAACAATACATAAAAATATGCATTTTTGATTTAAATTATTCGTCATTTCCGGGAACAAACCTAGAATTCCGACCGTTCAGCTATGCAAAAACGAAAAATGCAGATCATTATGCTCATTTCAAACATGCCAAAATGATTTGGCGCAAGTAAAAAATGAATAGGTTCTAGAAGGTTAAAGTTAAATTTTTAGATATTTTAAATATTAATATCTTATGAACTTTATAACCGATTAAAAAGGTAATGACGTCACCATAAAGGTAATTAATTTGTTCTTCAGCTGATGTACATAATTTATAGCTTTTTGTAATTTTAAACCAAAACCACTAAAAAACGAACACATATTATTTTTTCATGAAATAACCTTTTTTGAAAAAACTGCATAATTAATGGTAAAGAATTTTATATTATTTAGAAAGTACAAGTTATTATCTTTAATTCGATATTACATATTTTATCATGATCTACTTTTGGGTTTCAACAATTTAGTGATAATAAAAAATACAAATAAACCTCTATCTTCTTTATTTTTTACCTGCGCCAAATAAATTTGGTATCGTTGAAATCAGCGTAAAAAGTTCTATCAATCGGCATTTTTGGTTATTTTATGGCTAAACGGTCGTTATTCTACACTTGTTCTAGAAAATTACGCAAACGAAGGTGACGCCAACGAATATTTATTATGAAGAATTTTTGGTTTTACTACTAATATCACTAGAAACTATAGAGTAAGCAACATTCTGCACAAGTAAAGGAGCCGATTTTATGTGTGGGAGCGAGAAGACTGTTTTATTACAAAACCTTTCTATTATCGAATCATGGGTACGCGCGACGTTCTTATCAGAAAAGAAATGATTGACAAAACGAGAGTACAAACATACATACATACGTATGTACATATGTACAAAACAAAAGCAATTGTGCATGTAGATAACAAATGTGCATGTATGCAAAACTGCATTTCGTACGTAGTACCACTGCAGCAATTTGGACTCACAATAGGCTAGCCCTATTGTTACCAGTAATAGTCCATCATAATTCCCCTGCCAAAGGTTTGGCTAGTTTTAACATTGTCGTGTCATTTGAAACGACCGGTCCAAAAACTCACCATAAGATAGTCCTATTGCGGTTAATTGTTCTTTATTACCTACCTGGTTTTGGACTAGTCGATTTATTATATTTGGAGATTTTTTCATTTGAGTACGATTTCATGTTGCACTTCACAGATGCTTTTTCGTAAATAAGAAAAAACTAAAAATAAAAAATTGTATGTTGCTCTGACGGCTTTTGAGCCCTCCTGAAAGCTAACAAATCGTAGCGAGCATCTCTGCACACTCAGCTACAACCACAACATGTACATACATAAATGATCTCAGCGTGAACGATTGGTGCATCTGTACATTACGGTGTTGTTTGGAAATTTTTTGGTCGAGCTGAATCATTCTCGATAAAAATTTCTAGACAACACCGCTCTGTAGTGTATCTGTGGGCAAATCGGTGAGTCTCGTTTTTTTTCTATCTCTAGACCGGTTCGTTAGGTCTAGTCGAAAGCTAACATTTTCGATGCAAAAAAATGTCTAATTGTAACCGGTTAAATCTTAGCCGGTAAAGTACTGATGCTTCTCGGACTATTCAAAGCTCGGATGTAAAGAGTCATAGGAGTACTCCAAAATTTAAAATGTCGTCCAATTAACATTGCGATGTTCTAAGCAGAACCGTATACTCCAGCTCTACTTTAAATCAGAGTGGTATAAAACTACTCCAAGAGATTACTTCATGGTATACCTGCCTCTTGCCAACACAGCCGAATAAAAATCTTGTAGGGTTACGATCGTTAAAACAATGCAATGATCGGGTAACAATAAGCTGGTGTAGAGCAGAGATTGGCAAAGGGTTCTGTTTTTGTAAATTTAAGCCTACTGACGTTAAAAACGGGTGATGAACGAACACCAGCGCAAAGCGTGCTGTCTTGCAAATACAGCCACCACAAGTGAACGATACTTATAACAGCTCATACTCACGATTGAGAGAAATAGAGATTGCGCCAATCGCGGTACCGCTAATCCTCTCTTTGTGATTTTGACAGAATGAGCTGTGTGCGTGACGTCATCTTGGTGCAATTGTTAATTGTGAGCATACGAAAAAACCAAATAACAATTTTAATATTTGTGCGTTAATATTTCTGCGTGGCTTTAAACAATTACTGAGACATTACAAAGCAAAATGAAGTGTGCAGTGGCAAAGTGTAATAATGAAAATAAAAGGAAAGCGTGTAATATAAGTTTTTTTTTCATTTCCTACGGACGCAAACCTGGCGAAAAAGTGGAAACAGTTCTGCCGGCGAGGAGATGCATTAAACACCAAATCGGGCTTTGTGCTATGTGTGTGAGCTATGAGCTTCTACATGGTACTATGTTGGCCTTTCCTTGGTGAATTGTAGTAGGTATATTTCTATGGTGAATGTAGACAGTTGCTGGTTTAGTTTGCTGGCAATGGCATACATACAAAAGCAGTTTCTACAGTAAATAGATACCTGAACTTCACTACCTATTTATTTTTGTTAGTACCTGATTCTTTTTAGTGCTGGTATGAGGTAATGCACCAGTGGATAAGGTCGCCAGGCGCTAATTCAAGCGGCATCTTACCGCGCTGTTACGTACCTAATAAAAAACAGTGCCCAAATTATTATACATTTAAAAGTTCAGCTTAAATTATGTTTTACCTACATAGAATACTTGTTTCCAAAGAAGCCACACTCATGCATCCTCTCGGAAATGATACAAAAGTCATCAAATAAAAGCTGTGGAGTCAACAGCTGTGGAGTTTATGGTGGTTGGCTACCGTCCACAAATATAAATATGCACTCTGCAGGGCCTTTTACAAAGGTCTTTATCGCCAAAAAGGAACTAGTCCGATAGGAACTTGATCCCCACCAGTCCAAAATCGGCGAAATGTTGTACTTTTAAAAAAGTAATTTTTTTCAGTTTTTTTCACTAGAAATCTATATCTAAAGTGACGAATTTGGAAATGGTTCGGAACTATAGAAAAAGGGATGCAGAACGAACTAGATCTTATTTGTCGAATTTAGAACTAGTTTGAAACTATCGAATAAGGGATGCAGCGGGGGAATTTTTCACTTTACATAGATATGTGTTCGGCGGCGTTTTCGTTCAAATACGCTTCTATTCTATGCTTTGCAGATGCTTTTTCATAGCTTGGTAATACAAAACTAAAATTTGTGTTAACATTTCAACATCTTGGGACCGTCTGGAATCTAAGAAATAACAGCGACCTCTGCAAACTCAGCTACAGCTAAAGGTATGTAAACGTGCATTTCTTAAAATCATTCAAACAAATTTAATTTCAAATTGAAAACAAAATAACTTAAAATCGCACACACGGAAAAACCAAAAAGATTGAAAAATCATGATACTTTTTTCTTTCGTCTGCCGACTTTAGAACTGGTTCGGAACTATAGAATTTAGGACTAGTTTGGAACTATCGAGAAAGGGATGCACCGGGGGGAAATTGCCACTTCCTAGGATATCGCCATGTTAAATTCGCCAGTTGCTTGCTTGCAAAAGAGATTTATCGCGAACCAGTACTGGGCCTAAATGTACTAGAAGCGCACCAGTTCAGAACTAGAGATTTTCCCCACAGGGTACATATGTATAAATATGTACATACATACTTACATATGTTAATTATTGGTTCATCGTCTTTTCTATTTTTGCGTTGCGAATTTCTATACAAGGGAAGTTGGTTTGAAAGAGAGAGTTGGTATAAATGTGCATATATGTATACATACATACAAAAGTAGTAAATGCATACTCCCTTATATATTAAAAGCCTCTGCAGGTAAAAATACAGGGTTTTCAGCAGACGTGTTTAATGTTTTCAATTGACTTCTGAAAATTCAGATAATAGAGGTGCGATTACTCTACATTAGTAATCCTTAATCATTAGCTCAAAGCCCCTATTTTTAAGTTTTGACAGTCTTTCAGCAAATGAGCAATACACTATATCATCGAAACAAGCGCACTACAGTATTACTTAAGGTTATTATTACGCTTCTTTAAAATGTGCACGTACTTTCAAAAGTTTATAAAAATCTTGCTATGATGGTGTTTTCAACCAGCGTTTAAATTGATAAGCTTGTTCATTGTTCTCGTATTGTCTATTGGGTAATTTGTATTGTGCAGATACATGTTTGAATATAGGTACGTACTATGCTGTATGCCCAGTAGGAAATGGTGATGTAAAGTCATGCCATTTTGTTCTCACGCTGATGTCCTACGAAAGTCTTGTGTGGTTTGTCGCTATATGAAATTATGAATAGAGTCTATAACAAGTAATTTTTAGCAAAAAAAACCAACTTAAAAATATATACACTTAGGTCTCTTTTTATGCGGATTTTTTTTATGCGGATTTGAATTTATACGGTTTTTCAAACCATTATTTCGCAGTAGCGATATTCCTTTTTGAGAGCTTTTATTACTTTTTTCAGTGTGTAAAAGACAATGGGCCGTATGAATAAANAAACCATTATTTCGCAGTAGCGATATTCCTTTTTGAGAGTTTTTATTACTTTTTTCAGTGTGTAAAAGACAATGGGCCGTATGAATAAAAACTAAGCAATTGCTTTTTCTTATAATTTCATACCTTTTACTTCAATTTGGTTTGAATAAATTGAGTAAAAGATCTGAAATTTTAAGAAAAAGCAATTGCTTATTTTTATTCATACGGCCTAATGCTTCTGATAAATAATTTGTCTTTGTATTCTTACATGATAATAATAATAATAGATTGACGCTTACACATATGTTAGTGTTTGGCCGAGCTTCTCCTCCAATTTGTGGTGTGCGCCATGATATTGTCACACAAAGGGGAGGGACCTACAGTTTTACGCCGACTCCGAACGGCGATTGTATTTTTACGAGAACCTGGTTTTCATGGCAGAAATACACTCGGAGGTTTGCCATTGTCTGCCGAGGGGCGACCGCTGTTAAGAAAAAACCTTTTTGCTAAATTTTTTTTATGTATTCTTACATAATTCATGTATTTATTGTGGTATTTTTATTTTTTTGGTTAAAATACAGATACAATTTTATTTATTTCATTAATGTTCGGTTTTACATGGAATAATAAGTGTTGAAGTGAAGAAATAAATAGTTTTTTTTGCTCAATAATGCCTCGCTGGATTTTTTTATGCGGGTTTTTAGAATTTTTTACATGGAGTATCTGAATTTATGCGGTTTTCGAAAATGCTGGAACGCATCCCCTGTTTTTGTATGAAAGTAAATAACTTTTTTATGCGGCTTTCTGTGGAACGCATGTACCGCATAAGAAGAGACCTAAGTGTATATATATCTATATATTTCATCATTCAATGATCGGATCTAAACCAAATAGTCCAAAGTGGTCCAAAGTTACGCGGTAACATACATAAAAAAAAATATTCCGACGAACTGATAACCTCCTCCTTTTTTGGAAGTCGGTTAAAAAAGAATAACATCTGAGCCCCAGGATTTTAACACGCGACGAACAAGTTGGTAGTCGAACACGCATCCATTCGGCTACAGCAAAAATTTATACCTAAATTTTTTCTCATACTTTTTGGGGTGTTTGTGGCTTGAAAACTACATATCACCTAGGGTGTTCGATTATTCGTCTTTTTAGAAAACTGGGTTTAGATTTATTCGAAAAATGGCAATTTGAAAAAAATCCAGGCAATCGCCCTAATACCTATCATCCCTTCGATCGCTTAGGAATGCAACAATTCAGATTATCTCAATGATATGTATCTACGGCTACAAATAATTACCCGCTCGCTTACATTGCGATGCACCTTTTCGTACAACCGTAGTTGTTAATCTTATTGTGGTAGGGAATGGTTATGCATTCCCCATTTTGCCACTGGGCGTAAACCTCTAATACATACATGAGAACTGGTAAAAAGCGAATAAAACATCCGAAGTGCAAGGCCTCGAACACTATTGTAAACTTAATAACAAGTTGGTGCACTATACAAAATTGCTTCATCCTATGTACATACGTAAATGTGTATGCATGTATGTATGTAAATCAAATCCCGTAACAGAGAAATAAAAGTATCCGACAAACTTGAAGTAACAGCGAAAACACCAAAAGTGAAAAGTCGAGACAGGATCGAAAAAAGCCATCCCACTCGTCTTCTCCTACTTTTCCACCTGTCATTCCATACACCCGCTCTCGGCAGTCGTAAAGCTGATTGCTCGACTGTTCGCTACCCCTTCCACAGGTTAGGCAACCGGCCCGGCGACCTCTGATATATAGCGTTGCTTGTCGGTGGAGCACAGAAGTAATAACAAAACTCAGTGAACGTACATACATATGTTTATAGGTATATGGTGAGCAAATACATACGTCGTTTCTGTCGCAGCTGCTGCCACCGCTGTTGCTCTGCTACCAGTAGGAATAAACGAGAAATTGCGTTTTATCGCTTGCTCCGAAGAAATGTGTTTGTTTTCGGAATTTCGCGAAATAAAAAAATCTAAAAAAAGTGAGGAATAGTTACAAATAATGAAAATTGATGTTGTATACGCATATTTACATGCACTGATGTTTAAATTGAAAATCGCGAATTAATTCTGAAACGTACCCGTTATTGATAAAGAAATTTGAGAGAATGCCGCGCGTCTTCAACGTAGTTTGTGTGCATTGTATGTACACACATATGTACGTAAATACATGTTACTAAATAGCGTTCAACAAAGTTGTGCAAATGCTTTAATTAAATCAAACAAACAACTGGATGAAATGCTAAACCACAAAAAATGAAATGTGCATCCATACATACGTACATACATACATATGTATGTATGTAGAAAATTAACAATAAAGTGAAACCCAATTGTGTTTTTTATAAAAAAACAGTGGAACATCTTTCAAATCGACAACAATCAAACTCAATACTAACTTAATTAGTTTCTTTCTGATTTATCTCACAATCCAGGAGTAATCAATAAGGTAAGCTGAGCCGTAAATAAGAAAAAATAACTAGGCACAAAAACAACACACGAATTCAGGGACACATCGGTTGAGGAAGCCGTAAATAAAAAATTACCAAGCCTTGCCGAAGCGAGTTAATATTCTCTAAAAATGCGACCGTGAAAAGTTAAATTGTTGCAGTATGTGTATGTATGTATATTTTGTACATAACTATGTATGTACATATGGATGTATGTAAACATATACATATATGTATATATATATATATATATATATATATATATATATATATATATATATATATATATATATATATATATATATATATATATAGATTACATACATAAAAACAATTGAAAGTATTATTTCTGATTTTGTTTTGCTTTCTTTATTCGTATTGGCATATTTGTTCAATCAATTTTTATGTGCACACATACGTACATACATATTCATATATCCCAGTAGAAATCGGTTGTATGCATTCATGAAGTATGCATGATGTGTGAGTGAAAAAGTGTGAACAATTCATGAGCGGCCATGAATTTCCAGAAATAAAGTCAAATTCTGGCGAACTGTAAGCGAACGTACCAGTAGAAATTTTATGCATACGACATTGCTGTTGGTGGCATGAGCTTGCTGCTGTGTATACATGCCAGTATAAATGAACCTACATTTCTATTTAACACGCGTGGTTTCTCAAAGCGTATACACTTGTACTACTGCTGTATGCATATGGCTGTATTAATGTTTCAAACATACAAAAATGCATTAATGGAACAGTATTAAAGCATTCTTACAAGATATGTATCCCCGTATGTAAATGCTACTTCTCTGATACATTTTAATATACGGGGACATACAAAAAAGTAGCACTTACATTTGCAAATGCATATCTTGTAAAAGCCCGTTTGTGCTGAAAATAGTATCTCACAACACGTCCGTTCACTAAAATTTTTGTACACGACTGAAAATATTACAAAAATTACGCATGAATTGTTCACACTAATCCACTCATATAGCAAGCATTCTTCATGAATGCATACAACCGATTTCTACTGGGGTACTTTACATTTCTCTTTAAATTTGACTACTATACAGCATCATGAACCAACGACTACAGATCACGAAATCCGCCATCGTATTTGTAGTCGAATTTTATAAAAAAAATTTCGTAGCGTTTTTGATGTTTTTCCCTTTTGTTTACATTAGGTGTGTACTTGTATTGAGAGGACAAAATTCTCCAGCAGCAAAAGTTCTGAAAAGTTAGCAGCATTCGCTCTCAAAGAGACGAAATATCAACAGAAGTACGAGAACGCAAAATTTGCAAAAACTTGCAACCTTCGAAACAGCTGATCACTTGCACAGTTGCCACTGGTGATTAATTTGGCAATTTATTTTCTGTTTGGTACATTTTCCCCCCATTTGGCATTTTATACAACTGAATAGTTTTCGATAAGAAAACCTTTTTAAAATACAAATTAATTATATCGGAATGAATAAGTTATTTTTCTCATAATTATTTGTGATATCAAATGGTGACTCATTCAAAAGCAAGAGTATTTCCTCCAAACACCCATCATTGATCCAAAAACAATGTAATAGATATAGCTACAGATGTAGCTTTAAAATTATAAAATTTTATTTCAACAATCAACCTACCAAAACCGAAAACTTCAGCAAAACAACATTTCAGCATGCTACATTTAAATCTATTTTGGTATATTTAAAGGTAAATTATGGTACAAACGAAAAATGTCATACGGCAACCATAGTCAGCACACACTAAAGTAAACAAACTGGAGATTAATAGCAAATTAACGAAAAATAAACTCAATGAACGTTGTGCTTATTAAATTTACGCACTTTTTAGTTGTATACTAGCATTAATAATAAAAATTGCAATAATAACTCAAAAAGGCCATATTTTCTTTTGTTTATTTACAAACATGTGTTTGTGATCAGCTGATTTTCTTACTTGCAAGTTTTAGCTGGGAAAAATTTTTCCAGCAGAAATTTGCAGCTCTCTTTCACATTTTGCTCTCTCAATTTCCCCTACTTTGCAAGTTTTTTGGGTACGAGAACGCAAAACCAGTAAAAGTTTTCTAAAACTTTAGATAGTTGGGCGTACGAGTACACACCTATTGTCTGCTTTCGCTTCGGGATGCCTTTTTTAGCAATTTGATGTGTTTTATCAGCGATTTTCATTTTAGTTTTGATTTATTACAAATTTATAATATAAAATGAAGTGCTTTGTGATTGGAACAAGTTTGGTGCGTTTGTTTGGTCTGGCAAAAGGCCTAAATTTTCGTTAAAAGTGGGTGCACGTTTGTGGCCAGAACTTTTTCATTGAAAACTCGAACCGTGGTAATGATATGCGATTGTAAAACACTTTCAATCATGAAAACCATATTTTATGAACTTTGCTAATTGTCATCAATTTTCACTTCGTATATTTTACCATAAATACCAATTTAATCGCACTCAATCACCACGCCTTTTTCGTTTTCTTTGTTTGTTTTCATTCTTAAGCTTAGTATCCAGCTCTTAAGAAAAGCAAAAACTCCATATAAAATGACGTACAAGAAATGGCTAAGAAATTTTCTTGAGTCAAATTTCCTTAAGGCAGTACGCAGTTCTTCAGAAATTTAGTACGCTTTCAACGCAACAGGCTGTGAGGTATAAAAAATGTCAAAATTCCTTGGACACACGCGAAATAATGGCAATTTTTTCTTGAACGTTTTCTTAAGAGCTGGATACTAAGCTTTAGGCACACGTCAAAAACGCTCAGAAATTAACTTTTTTCATTCTTTTCCGATTGCGTGATCTTGTTAGTTAGTTCATGATACAGCATCATAAAATGTTTGTAATATTTTCAGTCTTGTGCAAAAATTCTAGCGATCGGACGTGTTGTGCGATTATATTTTCGGCACTAACAGGGCTTTTACATGATATGGATTTGCATATCTAAATGCTACCGTTTTGTTAGTACTCGTATGTGCCATATATTAAAATGTATCAAAAAAGTGGAACTTACATATGGAAATACAGTGGTGGAAGAAATAATAGAAACATTTTACTTTGACCAGTTTTGGCTATATTACTTTGTTTATTCGATGTTTAATATTTTTGTATAAAAGTCTAGCGCAATATATAACACACACCATATAAATCCACATTTCAAAGTTTGTACAAAAATTATAAAAATTAGACAAATTTTATCAAAATCCCCCAAAAATTTCAAACTTTTCAATCAGATTTTTTTGAAAAATTTTGGGTATGCTGTTTTATAACCCATTAAATTAAATTAAATTTTAGTAGGTAAAACTGCAAACCGCAAGACGCTAGATAATCGCGTTGATTTTTAATAATTTATTTAGCTGGCGGTGTTGTGCATTTTCTTCCATATAAAGTATGCTCGACCATGCTCAAAATGTCTTTTTATATGGACGGAAATGCCTAGCAGCGTCAGCAAAAAAATATCAAAAATCAATACGATTTTCTAGCGTCTTGTGGTTTGCACTTTTACCTCCTAAAATTTAATGGGCTATGAAGCCGCATACCCAAAATTTTTCAAAAAAATCTGATTAAAAAGTTTGAAATTTTTGGAGGATTTTGTTAAAATTTGTTGAATTTTTATAATTTTTGTACAAACTTTGAAATATGGATTTATATATTGTGTGTTATATATTGCGCTAGACTAAACATTAAACATCGAATAAACAAAGTAATATAGCCAAAACTGGTCAAAGTAAAAAGTTTCTATTATTTCTTCCACCACTGTATATGTATAACGTGTTAGAATGCTTTAATACCGCTCCATTAATGCAGCATTAGCACTAATTATGTGTATTTTTGTATGCCTGTATACTAGTGCTTTTGCATGTTTGAAACATTAATACAGCCATATGCATACAGCTGTAGTACAAGTGTATGGTTAGAGCAGGGGTTCCCTACGAAATTTAGTTGATAGTCCCATTGTAAAACTGTCTACCGTTCCAAAGCTGCTGGATAAAATTGTAAACAACCAGCTCTTTGGGGCATTTAAGAGTTATATTGCTACGCAGCAGCACGGCTTTTACCCAGGAAGATCCACCAATACAAATCTTGCCATATTCCTCAATTTCGTGGTCAATGCGATGGAGGAGGGCGAACCAGTGGACACTCTGTACACGGACTTTGTGAAAGCTTTTGACAGCCTAAACTATATTTTGCTTCTTATAAAACTCGAGAAACTTGGAGTTCACTGCAACGCTTTAAAATGGCTTGAGTCCTACCTAAAAGACGGTTAAAATTGGCAACAACCTCTTTAAATCTATAACTGCCACATCGGGGGTTCCGCAGGGAAGTCAATTTCGTGGTCAATGCGATGGAGGAGGGCGAACCAGTGGACACTCTGTACACGGACTTTGTGAAAGCTTTTGACAGCCTAAACTATATTTTGCTTCTTATAAAACTCGAGAAACTTGGAGTTCACTGCAACGCTTTAAAATGGCTTGAGTCCTACCTAAAAGACGGTTAAAATTGGCAACAACCTCTTTAAATCTATAACTGCCACATCGGGGGTTCCGCAGGGAAGTCATTTAGGTCCCTTGCTTTTTTCAATCAGCCTCATTGCGAGAGTCGTGCCGAATGCAAGTCGTTTTTCGAGAGTCGAATCGTATCGAAAATTTAGCGTCATTGCCTAAAATTTCCACTCGACTAGTGTATTAAAATGGAAGAACTTGGCAGCACTGCATAGTTTTCGACAATTTTCGTCGTTTACTTATTTCAGCACGACAGTAGACAATGCTAATGTTGTCGAGTCGTACAATTCAGCCTAATTTACGACTTACGCAATGAGGCTGAATATTTATAAATGACATCAGCCAAACTTTGAAATTTTGCAACTGTTTGATGTAATTCGTTTGATATGATTCGAGTAAAAGACCTAGACGACTTTGTTGGACTACAGCTAGACATATCATAGATGATGTATTGGTGTACGTGCAACGGTCTTTCTTTGAACTTCTCAAAATGCAACATTACATTTTCTCGTAAAAATGCCTGTATAAAGTATAATTACACATTTAACGACGGGGAGCCTTTTAATCGTGTAACCACTGTCAAGGATTTAGGTGTGTACTGTCATGAAGTGAACGCAACGTCTATCGATTTACAACTGCTGCTTTATTGAATATGTAGTAAAGGTACATGCATGATACAAAAAAGGAGGTAGTTTCAATAAACAACTTTTGACGGATAATACAATTTTTTGAAGTTTCATAAATTGTGAGTATTCTCAACGGCCTTACCACTTTGATAATATTACAATATTACATTTATACCAATTTAACAATATTTCAAATCAAAAATCATTATCAGTGCTTGGTAATTTTTTTACTTACGTGGTTCGCACATTTTTTTATTAACCATATATAAAATGTGTAATGTTAAAGGAGACTTCATTGAAATTGTTCTTTTTATTTTATAATAAAAATCTCGAGAGCATTATGTTGTTATTTTTTCATTTTCTTATTTTGAATGCAATCCTGCGATTTAAAAATGAAATTTCAAAGAATGCTCTTTCCAAATAAATCTTTTTACAATCGCCAATTCCATGTGAATAAATTATTTTCATAACTTAACATGCAAAACAAAAACAAATTGGGAAAAATTATTTTTGTTTTTCTTTATAATTTTTGGGAATATTTGATCCCATGAAATTTGTGATTCGTGATGAAATTCGTGAAAATTTACTTTTAAGTTTAGGCTTTGTGGTTAGCGTATCACCATTAACTTCAACAAATNAAACAATAAATCGGATTATTTTCTTTCCCACATTTATACCAATTTAACAATATTTCAAATCAAAAATCATTATCAGTGCTTGGTAATTTTTTTACTTACGTGGTTCGCACATTTTTTTATTAACCATATATAAAATGTGTAATGTTAAAGGAGACTTCATTGAAATTGTTCTTTTTATTTTATAATAAAAATCTCGAGAGCATTATGTTGTTATTTTTTCATTTTCTTATTTTGAATGCAATCCTGCGATTTAAAAATGAAATTTCAAAGAATGCTCTTTCCAAATAAATCTTTTTACAATCGCCAATTCCATGTGAATAAATTATTTTCATAACTTAACATGCAAAACAAAAACAAATTGGGAAAAATTATTTTTGTTTTTCTTTATAATTTTTGGGAATATTTGATCCCATGAAATTTGTGATTCGTGATGAAATTCGTGAAAATTTACTTTTAAGTTTAGGCTTTGTGGTTAGCGTATCACCATTAACTTCAACAAATTTCGAATTTAAAATTTCCAATGTATGCAAAAAACTTGAATTCGGCTTGCGCATAACGCCCTCCGATAAGCAATTTGCATAAGTATAATTTTGATCGCTTTGTTCATCCGTTCTGAAACCTAGTTTCGACCCCATTTTGGAGATTATGCATTCATTTTCAGATTCATCATATTCGACATCTTTGAGTGGACTGATGAAATCTTCTGCTTAAAAAAAAAATATTACTGCTCGTGATCAGGTAGCATGAATTTAATGAAATGTCATAATTTTATTAAAAGTCAGATGGTTAACAACAACAACGAATGTCATTAAATGAAACTACCTTCTTTTTTGTATCATGGGTACATGATACAATAATACAAGGTGTTATCGGTTGGCATGATTCAATAATTAAAGGTTTGCTCATTATTGACATTAGAGTTTTGACCCTCCCTTAGCTCCCTTACAAAAGCTTTGCACACACACACGAACCCACACACAATGCTTTGCTAAGGGAGCCGATTTTGTCAGGAGGGAGCGAGAAAACTGCTTTTTGAACAAACCTTTTATCTATTATTAATCATGATCGGTTGGCAACTTCTCGCTCTAATTCCGCCATATTGACCGCCTTAGGTGAAACAGTGTTACTTCTTCAACAATTGAGTAGTCCACTTGCAAACAGCGTTATGTGATTTTATAATAGTAAGCCATAAATTAAAAAAAAAACGTCTACAATAACAAGTAAAATCCAAATTGTATCTTTTGGTTTATTATCCGAAAATTTGGATAAATAATAACAATAAAAAACAAAATCGCAGTATGGTAGTTTTTGCAAATTTTATGTATAAAAAATTAATATAGCGAGTTTTCAAACAGTAACTTTTACATAGCTAGCTTTTTTTAGCTTTTCGCGATCTCTCTACCATGAAGATTGGTCTCCTTCTTTTTTACAACGTTTTCCACTAGGCACCGAAACTACCACGTTTTTTTGCAGTTTTCTAAGTTCATCAAAAGATGGACACTTTTGAGCTTGTATATATACGTACAATAAATATTATAGGGACTTTTGAAAATGTATATATACATACAGTAAGTATTATAGCGACTTTTGCTAGAGTAGCTAATATTTGATGCTATTTTTTCAGAATATATAAGGATTTTGCACTGTATTGTTAGTGAACATGAAACTAGTTTAAATACTGGTACGTTGACCATCAAAAACTAAAAATCGAAAAAATTTTACATAGAGCACTTTGCAATGGACTACTAAATTCTTTGCCTAATAATATAGTTGACCTTTTTTTATTTTTTCTCAGTATACACATTTTGTTTTCTCAAAAAGGTATTTTATCTTATTTTATTTCATTTCATTACAAATATACTATAAAAAAGCAAATTTTGTTTAGAATAAAATATGAAATTTTATATTTTTCCCCCAAATGGGGATTAATTTCTTCCCGTTTTTCTTCTTATTCTACTGAGCTAAGGCAGTGTCAAATCGAGCTGTCACAACTGATACCACCTTGTATTATTGCATCATGGGAAAGGTACGGAGTAAAGCATGATAAAAACATTACAAGGTAAATTCATTCTCTCATTTCGTCGGCCATGATTTTTTTCTGACGTTTGCCAACATTTTAAAATCATATAAAATTGAAAATAAAAAAATTAAATTGTTCACAATTGTTGTTGTTTGAGATTGAAAATGAGAATGTGTGTGTGAGTTTGAGTTTTGATTTTAAAATTATATTGTTGGCAAACGTCAGACTGCCTCTCAATGGTTTTACCTTGTTATGTTTTTATCATGGAGTAAAGTGTGGTGTCTATATTGGGTTAACCCTAAGCTGTAGCCATCGCTTAACTCTACGTATGTGCAACGAGCACACATATGACCATGATACAAAAATGAAGGTAGTTTCAGTAAACAACTTTTTGATTAAAAAGGAGATTTTTGACAATTGCTCAATTGTAAAAAATTCGAAGCGGCGTTACCCAATTTAAGTTTTTTGTTAGAGGGGATTTTATATCCTAAATCTGGGAGTATAAATAAAACAGTTGCGTTAATTTATTTTAAAAATAATTAATATCTTTTCTTAAAAACGTTTAGATTTTACATTAAATTCGATAACTACTTGCCAAAATCTTTATTTTTACATTAATAAAATTTTAGTGAACATATTTTAAAATTGTTTAGTGTCATTATTCATCTGATTATTTCACAATGTAGCTAGCCAGGAGTATTACAGTTTTCTATATCGGATATGTTTATTTCTGATATATTTCAGACACTGAAATTACAATTTCGATATTGTCTTTGTCCATGTATTTAAAGTAACTTGACAACGGAATTTACTTTAGGACCCATGGGCCTCATGACTTTCAGAGAAGTGAGTATTATCTAATTCTAGTATATTTCGACAATATCGTTGTTTCTGTGGGTAAACTGTTACTGTTCTATATTGGAGGGGGTGTGAAACAAAATTGAAGATTTACTGTTAGTATGAAAACTAGAAACACAATTGTCAACTTATTGAGCATTAAACCTCTTCTCTTTCAAAAAAAAGGGGAAATGTTCGGTTATTTGTTCAATGGTTTTGGGGTGGCAAGCGGAGACGGGCACATTAAAAAATTGGGTAAAATTAGAATTTTGACAGAGAAAATGTAAATCCAACTCCGGCTACGCTGACCACAGTATTTTTTTAAAAAAAAGGTCCATATTTCAAACCGAATTTATTCACATATTTGTATCTGAAAGTTATAGATTTATTTTAAACTGACGTGTAATTGTTTTATTACCACTCGTGTGTGTGAAAATTGTTTGCTTTGGGTTAAGCATTTGGGCACATTACACCAAAATTATTGTACAAGTAACCAGGCCGTACGCAACAATATACCTTTTGCTTGTTCAAATTTCGATTCTAAGAACAAAATGTTTGTAAATAACCAAAAAATGAATAACAAAACTTGGAGGGTTTTAGATATTGGGTATGGTAGCACGAAATGTCACAATCTACTTAATTGTCAGGTTGTTAATATGGCGACGAAAAAGTGACAATGGAACTACCTTCTTTTTTGTATCATGCATATGACATCTCTCCTTCAACGATGGAGCAGAAGGGAATGTCTGCATATGTGTGCCTGTGTGCTCGCTAGTTCAAATGACAATAGTAAGTATGTATAGTTGTATAAAAATTTAATGAATATAAAAGAATGAATCTATTATAAAAAAAGCAAATATGTTTTGATTGTTCAGGTGCTCTTGTTGCAAGAGCTAGGCGACTGAAGTTGTGCTCGCCATATCCTCGCTATTCTGGCATGAATCTTTTCGGGAGTTTGATAGAACGACCATATCTTGATGTTTTTGTTGATGCGGGCTGGTTTGGTGGAATGGGATATAGTTGTGTTGAGATGACGTCGGTAGGATATGGCTGTTTCGAGGTGCTGTAGGAGTCTCTGCCATCGTATTCGCTTCAGTTTCAGGGATATCGACCACCACCGTTTTTGGATCCGCTCTGTATGTTGATGTCAACTCCGTATGTATTGTATATCGTCTGTATCGTTTGCCATCGTCTGTTCTGATTGTGACCGAGCGAGGAGTATTGTTGGGTATAATCTCCACCGTGCCAGTTATCCAATCGCGATGACTTCGCCGTACACGAACTCTATCTCCTGGTTGAAGTTGCTTTGCCGCTTTGGTGTGCGTAATTTCGCTGCTTAAGTAATTTATCGCGGACGTCGACAACCAGTTTTGGTTTGAGTATTTCGTTCGATGTTGGCAGAGTAGATCTGGTTATCCTGCCCATTAGCCGTTGATTTGGCGATTGTAAATCTTCATTCCGAGGTGCGTTTCTATAATTTAACAGTGCTAAGTGAATGTCTGATTTGTCTTTAAAACATTTTTCCAGCATCGATTTGGCTGTTTGGACGTATCGTTCTGCCAAGCCGTTGGGACGTGGATAGTTCGGACTCGATGTGTGATGTTTGATTCCCCAAGCGTTCATAAATTCTGCAAATTCCTGGGATGAGAATTGTGGGCCGTTGTCGGATTCAAGAACTGATGGTATGCCGTGTGTGGAAAACCACGGTTTTAGTATGTTTATTATATTAGTTGTTGTTGTTTGATGTGCGATGGCTAAATCAAAGAATCCTGAATAGCTGTCAACGATAAGGAGGTAAGTGTCGCCTTGGAAATTGAATAAATTGACAGCTACTATTTCCCATGGTAAGTCTGGGACTGGTTTAATTATTAGGGGCTCCCGTGGCTTCGAGGGCTGATACGATTGGCACGTGGGACAGCGCTGTATAAATTTGTGTATGTCATTATGCATTTTTAGCCAAAATACTGTGGATCTTGCCCTATTTAGGCAGCGTTGAATTCCCAGATGGCCGTCGTGTACTGTTGTCAAGATTTCATATTGGAGTGATTTTGGAATAATTATATTCGTCCCTTTGAATCATTCCGTCTTCTGTTGGCAGTTGCTCACGAAAGTTCTAGTATGGGCGTAATTCTTGTTGTACTTCTGTTAGGGTTGATGACCAACCTTCCACAATCTGATTCTTCAGCGCCTACAACTTGATGTCGCGATTCGTCTCGTCAATTATCTTTTCCCTGGTAGTTGGTCTGAGTTCCGTTAGCGATTGAACTTCGATTTCATCCTCCTTTGCGTCGTTGCTGGGGTTAAGCTGAAATTAGTCGAGAACGCAGAACGTATACTTAAACGCAGTCTGTATACGCAGAATTTTGTCGATTACTGGAGCCCTCAGTGTTGCTTACTACACTGTTGCCACTCTTCAATGCCTTTTCATAAACTTACCCTTTCAACCACAATTTTTCGTGCTATAATAGATTGTAACTAAATATAAACTACTTAGTTTTCAACAAAAACCTTATTTAATAGTAAATTTCAAATATTTTAAACATATTTCGAATAGGAACTTATAACTTTTTTACCATCTGCAAAACTGACGAAGTGGCAACCATCTAAAGAAGGAGAAATCAGCTGACACGGAAAAATCTAAATTCCGCAGATTTCTGCGCTACGGGCTACAACTACAGAAAAATTCTGCTGTGTTGAGTTTTCATTTACATGGCGCTTTGGTAAGACAGATCGTGTCAGCTGACTCGGGTTTACGTACCGGTAGGTTTACGTTCTTGACTAATTTCAGCTTTATCGCAATCCCTGCTGAAGGTATCGGCTAGTTTTATTTCAGTGCCTTTTCGGTAGACATCTTACGGTGAGTATGGTAATACATGGAGTAGAATTTTTTGAATCCATAGCGATGTTGAGTGCAACGGCTTTTTAAAGATGGTTCGAGCGGCTTATGATCAGTTTCGATTACGAGTTTTTTGCCGTAGATATATTCGTGAAACTTTTCGCATGCAAAGCGTATTGCTGTTGCTTCTTTTTCAATTTGGGCGTAATTCTGCTGAGATTTCGTCAGTGCTTTGGATGCATATGCGACGGGTTGATCATTTTGCAATATAGCCGCGCCAACGCTCGATTTTCTGGCGTCAACCTGAAGTTTAACGTCTAGATTAGTATCGTAGTAACGCAGAAGCGGAGTAGAAGCGAACGCCGTTTTTAGTTCGGTAAAAGCGATTTCCTGTTCAGGTGCCCAACACCAATCTGTCCCTTTTTCAGTAGCCTAGGAAGGGGGCCGTCCTTTCCGACAGATTTTGTATGAACTTGGATAGATAAGTTGCCATACCGAGTATTCGTTGGAGCTCGATTTTGTTGCTAGGACGTTTTAGTTTATAAACTTTTACTCTGTTAGAGCCGAATACGCATTTATCTTTGTTAAGTTTTAAACCTGCATTGGCTAGAATTTCGATGACCTTGTTCGTTTGTAGATCTAATTCCTTTTTTGTTTCGGCGTGTATCAGAATGTCGTCCATACAGAGAACTGCATAAGCAAAATGATCACACCATAGAAGCGATCAAGAAATATAGCACACGAAAGCCAACGGTAAACGACAATCCGTACGATAATGCAGTAGAGGTGGGTAACTCAACTCAGAGTTGAGTTATTGAGTTGATTCCTATAAGTGAATCGGTAACTCAGACTCCCTGTCCAAAAAAAATGTAACTCAGTAACTCAGTTGATGCCGTAGGGCTCACATGAATCAATTGAATCATAGTGGCTCATATTTGTCCATATAACTCTCTCGCTTCGCCACAGTGTTTAGCATGGCAAAGTCTTGCATTTTGTTTTTGCANACACACATTCGAATGCAAACGGTGCGGGACAAGTCACGCTCAGCGCAAATGTCAAGCCTACAACAACAA
Source organism: Rhagoletis zephyria (assembly GCF_001687245.7). Classification (NCBI taxonomy): domain Eukaryota; kingdom Metazoa; phylum Arthropoda; class Insecta; order Diptera; family Tephritidae; genus Rhagoletis; species Rhagoletis zephyria. The sequence continues at coordinate 3,021 of NW_016159813.1, read as the reverse complement.
ATGCGAATACTGCAAAAAGGGAAATTTAGTACACTTATGTTTTAAAAGAAGCAAATAGGCAAACAAAACAAAAGGCAAATAGACTATTTAAATCACTCGCGTTATAGAAGCAGCTGTGAATACTCAGATGAACCAGACAGCGACTTACTGGTACTGTCACTCAGGCAGCAACGAACAAAGACAAACACAACAATTGTGTGCATTATAGAGAAAGTGAACAATAGAGAAATAAAATTCAAGTTGGGCACTGCTGCGCAATGCAACGTGATCCCACTTCTGACACCATGTCATGAAGTGAACGCAACGACTATCGATTTACAAGTGCTGCTTTATTGAATATGTAGTAAAGGTACAGAGTAAAGTGTGGTGTCTATATTGGCTTAACCCCACGGTGCAGCGAACAAAGGTGGCGCCGTCAGTGGTACCGCTACTTTGGTTTTGCCGATTTTGACAGTTGTGGTAACTTGGCAAAGAGAAATTTTAATTATAGTGAAAAATCAGTTTAAATTGTGTTAAGATGCAATTTGTGAGTGATTTCTGAGTTGAAGACTGCGTAAAAACTAATAAAATGAAGTGCCGTGTGTTAAATTGCGACAGCCGTCAAGATGCAAGATGCGGAGATGCAAGTGTAGCGCTGCTACGAATCGCTGCATTTTGTGTAAATAGGGCACGGCAAAGCCGTTCCCGAAATGTTTCTTTATTATTATGTTAACAGCATTTCATCACAATGATTAAATTTCTGCTCCAAGCAGCCTCCTTAAGCAAGTAACTAATCAATCCCGCTGAGATGCTTCCGCAGTTTGCTTCAGCAGCCTTAGGTCGGTGTTATGCAGAAATTTTGTTTGGCAAACTGCGTGCAATTGTTGTTGCAGCAAACTCGGAGAGAGCGAGTTTGGCGACTCTCACAGCAAACTAATTTTGTTTGGTCAAACTGCAGCAAATTCGGTGTTGTCATATACAAAAATTTTAAATTTTGCGCGTTATGTACATCTGAAATTCTCATTTCGTGTTGGCAATAGCCATGAAAACCATAATGAACGTGCAACCCTGTGCCAAACTCGACATAACCACCTCCGAGCAAACTAAGCAGCCGCCATTTAATTTGGCAAACAAAAGTTTGTCTGCATAACACCGACCTTAGTTGCAAAGCAATGGAGTGCACTAAAACGTTTGCTGAAGCAATCTCAATTGAAAGGCAATGGAGTGCACTAAAACGCTCACTACTCTCAAATAGATTGGGTGAAAAATGCAATATTTCCGCGTTCAACAAAATTAAAACACGATTTTCACTGTAAAGTGAACTGTTTTGGCAGTTTCAACTCGTTCTTCTTTTCGCTCTATTCTTTATTTACTTGTGGTACACAAATGTCAATGGCCAGGACGACGCAATCACAGTATACCAGAAGAAAAGGTTTTTGTTGGTGTGGCTGTTAATTTGGTCCCCATAAAGGACTTGAGGGTTGCGAGCAACTGTTTTGCCGCATTCAGGGTGCTGTGCAGCAAAATAACGTGGTGAAAAATTTTAACATCGGTTAAATGACGAGAGAAGTATTGTTATGAGGTTTATAAGTAAACATGAACGTAAAAAAGTACTTTATACTTCAATACAACTAATTAGCGCTATTTTTAAAATTCGAAGTGATCTTAAAAATATTTGTGATGAAATATGTACTTTATGAGTTATAAGAAAACTGTTATATGCAAAAATATATTACGACTTACTTCAAATAACTGGTGTAAAATGTTATTTATATGGATCTAATTTTAATAATAATATNACTTCAAATAACTGTTGTAAAATGTTATTTATATGGATCTAATTTTAATAATAATATCTATTACCTTCATCTACATTACTTATAATGTATGTTTTCACGAGTAGTTGCAGTTTTCTTCAATTGTCTCTAGCAGACTATACCCGTTAAAACTAAATAATTTCACAATTTCTACCCTATTATAGGTTTATATTTTAATAAAATGGGATCAATTACTGAAGAATATATAAACTCCGATCAAATTATAGTACTGGATACTTGAGGAACAATTATTTAAATTAAATCAATAGTGAACGCACTCGGAGCGTATTTTGGAACACGGAGCGAACTATGCATATTAAGATAAAATAATTTCTCATAAGCTTATGTTTTAATATAATATGATTAGTTACTGAAGAATATATTAACTCCGATCAAACTATAGCATTAATTGTTTGACAAACTATTTAAATCAAATGATCAACAGTGAACGCGTGGAACGCTTCATAAAGGCTGCATTTCTTTATTCATTCTGAACGTTTGGAATAAACTTTTTTGTTTATTTATTCTTAGGACGTTCCTGATGATACGTTGACGTATATTTCATACGCATTCTGTTTATTCCGGCTGTGAAATGGGATTATCCGGAATGTATAAAGAAACGCAGCCAAAATATTTACAGAGGAAGTATATTATTTGGTAGAGATCAAAATGTATTTGACAAAGTATGATTGAATTTGACAGTACTCCCAGAAGAACCATCCTATAAAGTCAAATTGAAAAAATTGGTATGAATTTTAAATCGTTTGTTTATATTTTTTGACATAATAGTACCTTAAAAGAGAGCCGCACTGAGTTGTCAATAACACCTTGTTTAATACACCCTTGATAAAAATATTTAAAGGTAAAACCACTTACTCAATTCGTCGGCCATCATTAATTTTTTGAAGTTTGTCTACTTTATAAAATTGAAATTTTGAGAGCAGCTCAAATGCCAAATAAAAGTAAACCAAAAAAACAAATAGATGAAAACTAGGCGCATCCATACATGGTGGTGGCAATTTCATATAAGTAAAGTCCCGTGTATTTTGTTATTGCTTTTTGTTACAGGAGGATGTCAAAACGAAAGGGAATAGGAGATAATTTTCGCCATTTCGATTTGTTGACATCCTAAAGTTGCGCCGTTTCGTCTTGGATGACATTCTCCTGTACTAGTGTAGAGACAAAAATATCCAATCAGCTGATCAATCAACACCACCTTGTATTG
>NW_016159812.1:58096-76337 GCF_001687245.7 Rhagoletis zephyria | reverse complement strand
CTTTTTGCTTTTGGCCTAAATAACGACCATATGTATATATAAGTAAAGTATAGTATTGTTGCGAAGTATCGAGTACTCTTGAGGATCGAGTTCTTTGGTATCGATACTTTTAAGGATCTGGTATTTTCCATAGTACTGAGTACTTTATTTAAATATACATATGTTGGTAACATTTCAATACANTATTTCAATTTAATGCCTAACTGTACCGGGTACAAGTATTGTACTTGAAAATTATTGAAACTGCAAATTGAGTACAATAATTTCTGAATACCGTTAAATGGAAATAAAACTCAGTACTTTTCAAGTCTATTCGACACTTAATACTAAATACTTTGAATCGATCCTGAGTACATGTATCAAAGCGATTATTGGAACAGAGTGTTTTTGAGTACTGAGTACTTCCGGTTTTTTTCTTTAAGTTCTGAGTACTTTCGAGTTCCTTTTTTGAGTACTGATTACTTTCGAGTTCTTCTGTGAGAACTGAGTTCTTTGGAGTACTTTTAAAAATCGGATGCTGTCACTCCTTTTGAGAACCGAGTTCTGAGTACTAACACTAATCGGGTTATCATTGACGTTGAAGTTTTGGCTAAGGGCTTGCACTGAACCTGTATGGAAAATTCCACAAAATCCTATAATATACCTAGTATGGTGAAAGTCTACGTTTTTAGTTTTTAAATATCCTATTAAAGGTTATAGATTTTAAATGGATATATTCTATTGATTTATTCTAAATAACCATACATAAGTATTCATCTCACTGAAAATTCCTGCCCAAAACATTCTATATTCACGGTCTGATCAAGATGTCTATGACAGAAAAAGAGCATTAGCCAGGCTGGGTCTTCTTTTTCGTGGATGCAAAACAAAATACCGACAAAAGCATCCCCCTCCAATTTAATCGTAGCTATGGAAACTGCTACGATAGGAAAATATCACAACGGGGTTTGCGTCGGTAGGTACTTGCAGTCCAAAAGCTGAACTAGCTCTTTGGGTTCTTAGTTCGATCACTTTATTGATCTATTGTCCAACCAATTGAACTAGTTTAGTACTGAAGTTGGGCACTCGAACCAAAAATGAGTTTCCTGATTAAAACATCGTGTATGTGTGTATATTAGGGCCGGACACTTTGAATTTGTTTCGACATCGTTTCTAGGAGACTGGGAATTTACATACAATTCTAAGAAAATAAGTCCATTAGAGCATAGTTTTAAAATAAATTTCTAGCTCCCAAGCTTTAAAAGAAGTTTTTATTAATATTAAGTTTATGTAGATCAATATTTTCTGAAGTGACATGAATCTTATTTTTTTTTTTGTTTTTAACAAACTTGTACTTGGGGTTTTTTTGGTACGAAGCATTAATTTTTGATATTTAGTATTTAATTTAAACTTCATAATGGTTTGTTGGTTAAGCTTCGTGGTGAATTCGATGTGTATTTGGTATGTAGATCTAGTAAATGCAGGATCTTCTTCCTTAAAGTAAATAAAATGAAATATATATCTTGAGGACGATGAAGCATTTGCAAAATATTTGACGTAAATTGGTACCCCAATCGTGTTATCGGAAAAATGTCGGCCTTTGTTCCAATAACGGCAACAATTTTTATACATTCTTAAAATGAATTTGGAATTAAATGCGTTCAAATTTATATGCAGTACTTTAGCAGTAAATTATCGTCAACCCAATTTTTAAGGTTGATACTTCTTGACACTTTTACAACTTTAGGCAAATACAAGGTGTAGGAAATATTTATACATATGCACTTAAATGATTGCCTAAACTTGATGTGCTTCTTTGGCAGTTTTTGTCGATTTTCGAGACCATTGTGTGACTCAATGACGCTGCCTAATCGTATAAAATCTTTTCACAGGCAATACCTTCCCTGGGGATCATTTTTTCATTCCGATTGAATTGGTTTTTAGGACAACCCTATTTTGCTTGTTGTGCACATATACCCTTGTGGTCAACTAATTAAGTTGGTGGAATTTTGACTAGTTCCTTTGGTTTATTATTATTATTTTTTTTTATGTCTAGCTCTTTATATCATGATAAGAACATAACAAGGTAGAACCAAGGCATAAGAAGGTAGAAGTGATTTCGACATTTCTCTCTTTTGAACTGCGACTGTAATGTCAACTCTTAACCCTTTACAATTCAAAATTTTAATTTTTTATTTTCAATTCTCAATTTTGAGCTGTGCGACTGATTTTAAATACATACATACAAAAATAAAATGAAAAGGAATTACGAGCGGTGCGCTCTGTGTGGCAAGAGCCAGGACAACAAACTTGTGCGTTATTTTAAACCTCCTAATTGTCAAGTGAAGCGACAACGTTGGGAAAATAGCTGCGGTGTTCCATTAGGAGCTCTTCGCGTGTCTGTGGGGACGAAGTTAGCTGTTGATGCACAGACCCAAACTGAGTAAGTAATATAAGCAAATGCTCCGCGAAAAAAAAAACAAAAACTTTCATTTCATAGATATTGGCGCATATTCATAGTCATATTTAGTGCTCAACTAAGTCGAAACTATTCTAAGTCACAACTAAAGCTATTCATAGTCAGCTTAGTTTCGACTTTTCTGGCTAAGTACCAACTTAAAATTTATTTTCGGCTGCAGCTGCAACTAAGTCGTAACTAGGAAGAAGTATTTTATCAAATTAAGGGAAAACAGACGAAATATGTAAAAATTAAGTTGGTCCATTTTATTCGGAAGATGAAATTAAATGCGTATTACAATTCGAATAAAGCTACATCACAATTTCATAATTGGAATAATTTAGATAAATTCTCAAATAATAAGTCAGTTTAACGCTAGTTCTTTTAGATATCTACTCCTTGTATGTTTCACAGCATGCTTTCGATAAACATCGACTTCACATCACTGCGGTTGGGTTTCACACAATTAACAAGAAAATGATACCTTATTCTTTTGCATAATCATGCAATGAAAATAAAAATTACATAAACGGATGATCAAACTTGACATTATTTAATAAAAATGTAATTTTTCCAAAATATCGTAAAGAAAAATCGATACATTTTCACTCGTTTTGCTATATCGTAAACTAAGTCGAAACTACTTAGTAGAAGTCTGAAATGCGACTATGAATATAGGTAAATTTTAAGTTGGTACTTAAATTTAAGTTGCAACTTTGTTAGTTTCGACTTAGTTGCTGGACTATGAATACGGGCCATTGAATTTTATCAAATATGGTACATGCATAACAAAGGGTTAATTTCTTTGTTTACGTTTTTTGACATTACAGTCAGTCTACCTTGTTGAATATGCCTTGGGTAGAACCAAAATGTATTCAACAAAGTGTGATTGATTTTGAAGTTGCTCTCATAAGAAACAGGCTATAATGTCAAATTGAAATGAATTGTTAACCCATTTGAAAATATATTTTTTTTCAAATTTGAATTTGTTTAAAAAAAATGCGCACAAAAACTTTCAAGCAACAAATTTTTTTAACAAACGTGAAATGGTTAAGAGATAAACCGCCGAGGAGAGCAAGTAAGCACATTTAAAGTTTGGTAATAAGTAAATACGTTCGACTTTGCTTAAATATTTAATGTGAGGAAACCAAGATGAAACGGAGCAAAACTTTTGAAAGGTGCGCTGTATGCAATAGAAGTGAGGACACGAAAATAGTGCGATGTTTTAAACCACCTAGTTGCGAGTTAAGACGGCAGCGATGTGGTGTTATACTACGTGATTCATCTCGCGTTTGTGAAAACCACTTCAAGGAAAGTGATTTCAGCTCGTTTATACCCAAACTATTTGGCACGAAAAAAATGTAATTTCAAAATTGTTAAGCAGTCATATAAAATTGGAAAAAATGTAAAATCATACTTTTATAAGTGTCGAATAATGTTTAGGATAAAAAATTTAAATATGAAAATAAACGCACAAAAGCATAAAACTTAGGCAATTAAAAACAATAAAATTGCTAAAACATAGCAATTGTTTATTTTTTTTCAATTTGTTTTATTTTTTTGACAAAACATATATATTCCAGGCAATGTAAGTAAAACAAAACTATAATCAAAATAAAAGCCTCGGGTATCAGTGCTGACAAGATACATGCATCACTAAGGGTTAATTCGTTTGTTTATACTTTTTGACATTATAGTACCTTAAAAGAGAGCCGCACTGAGTTGTCAATCACACCTTGTTTAATACACCTTGGATAGAACCGTTCTCTAAATTTGTCGGCCATGATTTTTTTTTTGAAGTTTGCCAACATTTTAAAATTATATAAAAGTGAAAATAAAAAATGGAAATTGTTCGAAATTGTTGTTGCTTGAGATTGAAAATGAAAATGTGTGTGTGAGTTTGTGAGTAAATTTAAAAATTAAATTGTTTGGAAACGTCAAGAATTTTTAAAGTGACTCTCAGCGGTCATACCTTACTATATTTTTATCATGCTTTATATAACACTCATAAATTTATTAATTCAAATTTAAATCTTTCTCAAAATTATAAAAATTCATCAAACTTTTCCAGTATTAAACAAAATTTAAATCTTTTTATTCCGTATTTTAGGCATGCAGTTTAATAGCCAATTAAATTTCAAAAAGCAAGTTTTCAGTGGCTAAGGTTTCGCATTGATTTAATAAAAATTTTTGCTGAAGGTCTAGGCATTTTCTTCCATTTAAAAGAAATGTAGGCCATACTTGAGTCAGTTGGTTACCAAAGGGAATAAGTCAAAGAATATTAAAAAATCAACGGGCTGTAAAACTGAATACGTAAAATAATTCTTCTATGGAAATTGGTAAAACTTGATAAACTATAAAATTTGTTTTGCAAAGCTTAAAATGTAGATCTATATGGTGCTTGGTTTATAATAAGTCAGACTGTTATAAAAGAAATGTTAAACATTAAATAAAAAAAGTAGCCAAATCTGGTTAAAACAACACTAATTTAATTAGTTGACCACAAGTGTATATTAAGGTGCATACTTGAACAATGTACATACACATCTGTATAAATAGCTATGAGTGTAATTGTAAAATATTTGCATTGAATGGAATACCATTTAATTTGCCCAAGTGAGAACAATCATTAAGGTTTTGCTATACCGACCATAATTAAAGCCAGCATTGCAATTGTCCGATTGGTTTAACGAGCATGTACATATGTTAACCAGTCATGCGTAATTCTGTTCATTCTAATAAGAGCATCTACCAAAATGGCAACCACTTCGCTTGAGCCCTCATTATGTGGTGCAACCTTGAGGCCAATAAATGGTCTTTAAACATATACAAGGTTAGTTGATAAGTGAGACATGCATTTGTATGTTCGTACCAATGTTCATTTGAAGCATTCACCTTGCTGTGATTTCACAGATATTCTAAAATTGAAAATTTTAAATAACAGTAGCAGTTAAGCATTCTAAAAATAGAATTATTAGCAAAAACCAACAATACCAACAAGCACTTGATCAAGTGAATTGCAGCGGAATAGCTGCGCTTGATTGTGTTGGCATAACAAAAATGAAAATAGTGGAAATAAGCAAACGATAATTTACAAGGCGTACTTAGCACGGTGCATAGGCAACTGGCTGAGTCAGTGGGATCGTCGGTTCGAATCCTACTGAAAGAAGTCTGATGAGGAAATGTGGTGATTTCCGAAATAGCTATCACTTCTACCATTTTTTCAAATTATTGTTGCTTTTCCACAATAAATTTTCATTTAAAAAACGGCCTCGAGCTCAATATAAATTGTTGAATATAGTAGCCCAGAAAATCTTTAGATAATCTAGAAAAATGGCGTGGCTTTAGCAAACCATTTCAATTCCAAAAGTTATATCTGACTGAATTTAGCACCTACTTTCACTGACCAGTTAGTGAATGCTTATACCTCTCGTCTTACGTTTCGGTATGGATGCCTTTCTAAAAGCTTGTAGCTGTAATTTTTAGAGCTCAACAAAAGCGCTTATTGCACGAAAAGTAACATTGTATCTACGACATCTTCAGTATTTTTTCTGGGGAATTGCCGAAACCGAGTTTCTTTTTAAAGTTTGGATTGTATAGAGNAGCTCAATATAAATTGTTGAATATAGTAGCCCAGAAAATCTTTAGATAATCTAGAAAAATAGCGTGGCTTTAGCAAACCATTTCAATTCCAAAAGTTATATCTGACTGAATTTAGCATCTACTTTCACTGACCAGTTAGTGAATGCTTATACCTCTCGTCTTACGTTTCGGTATGGATGCCTTTCTAAAAGCTTGTAGCTGTAATTTTTAGAGCTCAACAAAAGCGCTTATTGCACGAAAAGTAACATTGTATCTACGACTTCTTCAGTATTTTTTCTGGGGAATTGCCGAAACCGAGTTTCTTTTTAAAGTTTGGATTGTATAGAGAAACCCAGTTTCTCAATTTTCCCAAGTTGGCGATTTTAAGCGCAATTTTTTATTTGAAGTTGGTGGTCGCATGACATCACATAATGAAAAGTGGAAACAATGTTACGGGACATAAATTTCCATGNGCAATTGCACCAGTGTGACGTCACCCAAAAGTTATTCTAAAAAATCCTCTTTGATCGGCGCAATCTTGTATTCTATCATTCTTGGAGAAACCAGTTTCTCAATTTTCCCAAGTTGGCGATTTTAAGAGCAATTTTTTATTTGAAGTTGGTGGTCGCATGACATCACAAAATGAAAAGTGGAAACAATGTTACGGGACATAAATTTCCATCGTTATATTTATGTTAATATTGCTTTTAAATGAAATTTTAATGCAAATAAAACATGCATTTTATGTCGAATATACACTGAGCGAAAAACGCAATGGTTTTTTCAACCAACTTATGGTTTGATTTTTTCATGGTCAATAAGCCGATTGTAAGAAATGTGATTCAAGTTGAACATTTGAGAACAAATTCTTATGTATGGCAGTAAATGTAATGTAAGTAATGTAAACAAAATTATGGTTAATATTAAAAATTTTTTTATTTCTCACACTCTCATGGAAAGCCGAGGTAATTACGCACATTTTGATGCCTTAATTGATTTTCTCCTACAAATAGTTTATTAACTGCAAACAATTAAACAAAGATACTTCTCCCTGAGTTCAAAATTTCGGGAATTTTTTTTCGAGATTTTCGAATATCATGACGAAATAAAAAAATAGTTGTCTTCTTTTTTTCGATAAAGAACGTAAAAACATATATTTCACCCCAAAAAAAAAAATATTCAGGTGTAAATATTGTATGGAATGACTAATGTGACCAATTATTTCACAGCTCAAAGAAGTACAGAAACTGAAAATCAAAAATAGTGTGAAAGTAATGAGAAAATAGTAAAAGCAGAATATGCGAAAACGGTAACAGTGTACCAATTCAACAAATAAATTTTTATAATTAAAAATTTAAACTATTTATCATTCTAAGACAAGGCGATTATTCCCAACGAATACTAATCGTACAGAGACAAGTCATGTATGAAATTGAAGTGCTCGATCTGAAACTTTGTACGAACATTTCAGATTTAAAAATCATTAGACCACTTTTGAAATAATTGCATGGAAAAATTTTTTAAGTTTTCCGTTGAACAAAGCATTGCTACGTTCATTCCAATAGGCGGCAACTGGGAAGCGCTCTCAATGTGGAGTAAAAAGGACACCTTGAAAGAGCGTTTTCGGAGCACTCCGGATATGGAGTGAAAAGGACTCCCACGTTAACACCTCGAATGGGTGTTTTCGGAGCATAAAAGCTGTTGACGTTATGACAGTTTCAAATGCATATAGACGTAAACAATAATGCATAAAAAATTACTATTGTCTAACTTTAGAACTTTTCAGATGTATTTCATAGAAAATATGCTGGATCCGGCAAAGAATTCCATAGAGCGGGCGCTAAGTGGTTCCAAACCTAAAAGGAACGTATTTTAAATAAGATAAAAAGTAGTCTTTCACTTACTTCAGAATTTTTCCGTTTTTATCTTTTTTTGCTGAATAATATGTAAATAATTTTTTAATTTAACGTTTTTTCAATAAAAAGAAATGATGAAAACACTTTAATTCTAAATAATTATAACAAAATTAAGAACATTTTGAAAATCGTAAAGCCCCCTATACGGTCTATTATCGGACTCCGCTGGTATGCTAGGAACAATATTTTTGAACAATTGAATTTTTTTATTTTCAAATTTTACATCTATGATTTTAAAATGCTGGAAAACTTAAATAAATGTGGGAATATTTCAAATTTCTTTTGCGAGTTAGAGAAGGACGAGAACTCTCCCCAGACTAAGAGTCTATTTTGCGATATGTAAGTTTAATCAAAACCACTTGAAATATTGAGCAATTTCGTGTCCAAAAAATAAGGACTGTACGATAGTTAATGAGGAAATAGTTCATATGTTGCCCGGATAAGAAAATGTTTACTGTGGCATCGATACTGTCGTTTCTGAATATCCACAGGAGCATGTAAAATTCGTCACAGAATCTGTAAACTTTTCTTGATTGAGTAGCCATTTGTAATTAAATTTGTCAGCTAGAGAAGTGAACTGATTGTAAGACATAATTTATGTGTTGATCTATGTGTACCTTTCTTAACTGAGATGGCTAACCTTTTGAAACATTTCGAAACAGTTAAAGAAAATTCAAATTACAATGTAGTACCAAGGCATATCAAACGTATTTTTTCTTGTCTTACCTAAAGTGCTGCTTTCTTTTTTAGTAAATTTTGTTTGGTTCTCGAAGCATTGCTACATCATATGCACGGCCCAGTAATCAGCGTTTGTGCTGAGGAGTTAGATGAACGTTCCAAACGTTGCTTTAAATTGTTTGTTTTGTATGGGAAAAGGTTTCACATGTACAAAAATTTTGAAAATTTAAATTTTTTTGCGAGAAGAAATTAAAAATATTTGACATTTTTGAGACCGAATAATTTGAAAAAGAAAATCTAATCAGCAGGGCTGTCATCTATTTCAGAAGTCGAATTCAGTTAACTTATACACAACGAAGTATTAAAATATTTCATATCCAAATAAATTTAAGTATAATATACACAAACTACTCGTATGATCCGGCGGTGTTAGCCGAACACTCAACCGCTTATTTGGATTAAAAATAATTACTAATGGTATTCACTTTTACTAATCATGGTAAATTTATAAAAGAAAATTGCTCATCTTTCTATCTTTTCAAAATGGATTCGCACAATATCAATCAATTTCAGATAGTATTAACTTTCGAATACTGTACTTCTTTTTTTAGCATGGGTGTGCGCGAATTTCAGTAAACTTTATAGTGTAAAAAAATAGATTCGCTGCGTTCTCATTGCCGATAGAAACCGCAAGAAAAACTTTCCCCTTTTTTCTTAATTAAAGGTCATTTATTTAATACATAAAAGGGCTAACCAAGCAAGAAGCCGAAGCTGTGCCAGCATCTGAAATTGGAGCTGGAGTAGGGAAGAAGTCAAACTGTTCATGGCAGCCACTCAGGCGTCTCAACTACTTTTCTGCTTCTTATGTTGGCTAGATTGTAAGTACCCAGCCAGCCAAGTACGGAGAACTCCGAATAAGGAGTGAAAATGGAGTAAAAGTATTTTTTGTTATTTTGTTATTAAACTCATTTGTTTATATGTATCTAGTCCGTGAGAATGTTAATGCGCTATAGACTAGGGCCTTCCGATATCCGCAAAATCGAGCAATCGAATCACAGATCCCGCCGTTTAAATATGTACGACAAAACATATTAGAATTAAAAAAAAATATTCTTTTAACATTCTATAGTGAAAAAACATTTGTATGCTGTTATGCATTTGGGGTCGAATTTTTATGAAAATGCAGCAACTAAATGCTTAGGTTTGGAGTTGCCAGCAAAGAAAGTAAAAATAGCAAATGACAAATTTCGAAGGCTTTACTTCCACTATCTTTCACGGTCGATTGTGGTACAGTGGATTATGGTTTTTGCAAAGAAGGGTCGACAGTAGAGACCTCAAAGCCTAAAGACAACTTCTCTTCGTGCTGTCGAAAGCGGCTTTGAGATTGACAAATAAATGATGTGTGTCGATCCTATTCTCGCGGATCTTTTCCCAGATTTGGCGTATTGTGAATACCTGATCAATGGTGGATTTTCCAGGCCTAAAGCCACACTGATAAGGCCCAGCCAAAGCGATTGGGTCTGGTTTTCAACGAGGACAAGACGAACTATCCCCTGTCATAAAAAAAAGTCAGCGCATTCGCGCCTTGGCACCCGCGTCACGGCTGACAGTTATAATTTAGAGAAAGTAGAGCATTTTTACTTGGAAAACCAGCATTAACACCGATAATAGTATCAGCATCCAGAATCACTCTTGCCAACAAGTAATGCAGCAGCCCCGCTGGCTGGGCCATGCCGTTCGAATGGACACCGACACTCCAGCTCTGGAAGTATTCAACTCGGAACGCGCTGGTGGTAGCAGAGAGGGAGGCCCCCACTCCGATGAAAAGACCAAGTGGAGAAGAACTTCACTTCACTTGGCACTGGTATTTCCAATTTTAGTCATTTGGAATAGAAGAGAAACGACTGGTTTGCTTTATTAAAATCGGGGAATATGCTCCTTTGGGGTTTTTTCGGAGTCTTCTTTGGGGGGACTTTGTACACCTTGCGGCCTCCGCTGGTTGGCTAGATATGTATTTATGTATATACGTATTAAGTATGTGTGTTTGTGTTCTTGCCATTGCTTTTGTGGGGGCGCAATTTGTAGCATAATTATTTATGTATGCCTCTACGTACATAAGTAAAGAAAGGAGCGGTTGGATTCGACCTGCAGAACTCGGTGTAAAACTTAAAAATCGATTAAAAGCGTAAAACCACCAGAGGCGACGGTAACAGTACACAAATTCACAAACATAACTGTACTACAAATTTTCGCACAATACATACATATGTATGCGTAGAAAGCTTTTGTGATATTTGAACTAACTAAAGAGTTTTGCCGTTATTGATGAGTGAAAAGTAAAAGTACACAACAAAAACAAATTCACGGTCCCAGCAAAACGTATCCTCATGGCAACAAAAACATCAATCGTTGGTAACAACAATAACAAACACAAGTAGGGGTTTTTACTAAAGCAAATCAACAAAATGAGCAAAAATTAAAAGTTTTGCGGTGAAAAATGTTGCGTTAAAATGTTTGTTATTTCTTTGCTGTTATATTTTTTTTACTACATTTTCAATGAATAACAATCGAAAAGTTGCAAAGTCGTTCATCAGCAAACGAAATGCTCGATATTAAAAAGGGAAACTTTCGGTGTACCGCAACCCTAACCGCATCATTAGCAACCATTAGCTGCCACAACCACGTACACAGCAATTGTAACTACAAAAACAGTGCTTAGCAAATATATTTTGAGTTTAGTGGAATAAATAATAAATAGGGGGGAAAAAGTGCATGGCGAATGAAGCTTAGTATTCGTTGTGATTGCAATTATAAGTCAAATAGGCCAGAAAAGTTTTATAATATTAACTTNGAGTTTTGCCGTTATTGATGAGTGAAAAGTAAAAGTACACAACAAAAACAAATTCACGGTCCCAGCAAAACGTATCCTCATGGCAACAAAAACATCAATCGTTGGTAACAACAATAACAAACACAAGTAGGGGTTTTTACTAAAGCAAATCAACAAAATGAGCAAAAATTAAAAGTTTTGCGGTGAAAAATGTTGCGTTAAAATGTTTGTTATTTCTTTGCTGTTATATTTTTTTTACTACATTTTCAATGAATAACAATCGAAAAGTTGCAAAGTCGTTCATCAGCAAACGAAATGCTCGATATTAAAAAGGGAAACTTTCGGTGTACCGCAACCCTAACCGCATCATTAGCAACCATTAGCTGCCACAACCACGTACACAGCAATTGTAACTACAAAAACAGTGCTTAGCAAATATATTTTGAGTTTAGTGGAATAAATAATAAATAGGGGGGAAAATGTGCATGGCGAATGAAGCTTAGTATTCGTTGTGATTGCAATTATAAGTCAAATAGGCCAGAAAAGTTTTAAAATATTAACTTTAGGTATATTTTAATATAAGGACAACTTTTAGAATATTTTATTTATTTTTGTTTAATTTTTAAGTGACATAATTTGCATGTATGCAAATTTTAGGACTGTTAAAGCTATTGAATCGTAACAGAAAAAAATATTATGATAAGCAGCGCTCTCCTATTTCCCTGGGTGAACAAAAAGCTTCCGAATTTCAAGGGTGATTCGAGANTCAACAAAATGAGCAAAAATTAAAAGTTTTGCGGTGAAAAATGTTGCGTTAAAATGTTTGTTATTTCTTTGCTGTTATATTTTTTTTACTACATTTTCAATGAATAACAATCGAAAAGTTGCAAAGTCGTTCATCAGCAAACGAAATGCTCGATATTAAAAAGGGAAACTTTCGGTGTACCGCAACCCTAACCGCATCATTAGCAACCATTAGCTGCCACAACCACGTACACAGCAATTGTAACTACAAAAACAGTGCTTAGCAAATATATTTTGAGTTTAGTGGAATAAATAATAAATAGGGGGGAAAATGTGCATGGCGAATGAAGCTTAGTATTCGTTGTGATTGCAATTATAAGTCAAATAGGCCAGAAAAGTTTTAAAATATTAACTTTAGGTATATTTTAATATAAGGACAACTTTTAGAATATTTTATTTATTTTTGTTTAATTTTTAAGTGACATAATTTGCATGTATGCAAATTTTAGGACTGTTAAAGCTATTGAATCGTAACAGAAAAAAATATTATGATAAGCAGCGCTCCCCTATTTCCCTGGGTGAACAAAAAGCTTCCGAATTTCAAGGGTGATTCGAGCAAATTTCTTATCCGGGCTCTCAAAACTGATAGTGTGGTAAGCGCGGATGGCTATACACTTGAGAAAAGAGCACTGCAGTGGTATTGAAACCTTGGGCCAACCAGCTAGGCTATTGAAGGCTTTTAAAAAGACCAAAATACGTTGAACGAATTCAAGTGGCCTAACGATTATTTCACGCAGACAAGGAGTGATATTTTTGCGTTATTTTATATATTCATTTCTTTGGCGATCAGGTGACGACTACACTTTCCCTTCCTTCTTTTGCAGGTTATTTTCACTTGTAGGAGAAGGTTGAATGGATTTAATTCCGATTCTACCGAAGATTGTAACTAGTTATAATCTTGCATGTTAAATTTTCTTGGTCTTTGGTCTGCCCACAAGGCGAATCCTTTCGATTTACACCTCTTTTTACCAGATGCCTTATTAGCTATGCATACAAATGATCAAATGGCAGGCACCAGGACTCGCACAGAAGCCTTCTCTATAATGTCTGGCACTGCTCTCTATACACTGCTAAAATTACAGTCGCGGCTACGTTAATCCGAATCCTTACTGGTGGGTCCAAAACTGACACTTGATTACGAACTGAAGTCTATATTGAAGATGAAGGGCATGGTCCTAACTAAACTTAAGTATTTACAATCCGTACAATACGTGATGAAATATATGTGAAGGCGTAAAAGTTTAGAATTCCATTGTGAGAGTCAAGATGAACCAGCCTGTTTATTTCCTCGACGTAACCCTCCAGTCTCACAATACATGAATGCTGCAATAAAACCCATAATCCCATCCAAACTCAAACCCAAGCAATTCTCCAACACAACCAAATACTCTCCGTTCAATCTTTCAACTTCACTTCTTCCCATCCTTTTTCTAGAGTTGCCAATGCGCTTTTCTTATTTTATCTACTTGTATTACAACACGCAGGTTGTCATATCTTCGAACTTAACACAACTAGTTCAATCCATAATTAATACCTAACACAGCCTTTAACTATTTCCAAATTAAGTAGTTCGGCAATGTGTTCAGAAAATATAATTAATTTGCATTATTTTGCGTCAGTCTAAATGCGAATTTGAAAGCACGGTTTTCTGCAAATCGGCCAATGGGCGGTAAACTAAGGGTTTTTTTTAAAGAGCAGCCGTCGAAGTGGACCTCAGCGCTCCCGCGATGCACAGTGCCGCTAGGCGCTGAACCTTCTACATTGGCCCGAGGTATAAGGACTTTTCTGCGACATTCCAGCATCAGAGCTGGCGACAAACCCCAAGTGACTACCAGCATAAAGGGCGTTACTGGCCTTCTTGTCTCTTTCTTCAACATTGCGCATCCACAGCTGCTTACTATCGAAGACTACCCCCAAATACTTTGTGTAGTCTTTAGTTGACAGCTCGATGTTACCTAGCCTCATCCGCTTTGTACGTAGAATATGCATATATTATCAATAAATGTATTTAAACTTATAAACAATGTTTCTATTATTTCATTTTTTAACCAAATAGTGCCCTTTAACAATATATCTGGAATACGCCCCGTGTTGCCATATGGCAACGGCCGATATCGGGAGAACTATACTACTCCCAGAGTTTTAGTCATATTTTTTCCTTTACTTTAACGCTACTTTTACCCTGTATATAGATGAAACAAAAAAAATCTAAAAAAAAATGAATCTGAGACAATTTGAGTTAAGAGATATTTAGTTTGAGCATTTATAACATAAAAAAAAAAATTCGCACAAAAAGTTCTTTACTTTCATACAAAAACAGGCGATGCGTTCCAGCATTTTCCAAAACCGCAGAAATTCAGTTACTCCATGTAAAAAATTCTAAAAAGCCGCATACAAAAATGCAGTGAAGCAATTTTAACCGAACAAAAAATTATTTCTTCACTTCAACACTATTATTCCATGTAAAACTGAACATTAGTAAAATAAATAAAATTGTATCTGTATTCAACAGTTTTTATTGAGCTCGACGCCGTTTTTAATGAATAACTTATTGTGGAAAGCAACAGTAATTTGAAAAAATGGTAGAAGTGATAGCGGAAATCGCCACATTTCCCCATCAGACTTCTTTCAGTACAATTCTGTCTCTTACACACTGAAAAAAAGTAATAAAATCTATCAAAAAAGTAAAATCGCTACAGCGAAAAAATGGTCTGAAAAACCGCACAAATTCAAATCCGCATAAAAAGAAACCTAAGTGTATTAAAATATGAAGTGGAACGAAGGTGGATGTCCTTAGTTTCAATATTTAGAATATTAAAGAGGGTTGCCACCTGTTAAAAAGGTAAACTCAAGTTATTTAATAAGTTAAAGCAATTATTAAAAATATGGGTATAAACTGAAATGGCTTTAAAAAGGATTTATTTCCGAACTGTATTTAGGAGCGTTGTCACGTATTTAAAAAAGCAAATCGAACTTAATTCATTAGGCACATGAAATTTTGTAGGTACCATAATATAAGGCGCACGAGATTTTTTTATTTCTTAACTATATTTAGCTGTTTCAGAAGTCTTAGCTAACTTACGCACAAATTCAAAGACGATGATAATGAGAAAACGAGCACGAACACGAAGAAGAATACGAATGCAAGGAACTAGGCTAATATAAAATGTAATAAAAATTTCCGCAGTATGAAAGGAAATAAAAATTAATCCAAGTAGTGATACTCGTCATGGCATATGTATGTCTATTTATAAGCTGATGGTATATATGATTGAAGTTAATGTGAATCTGCTTCTCTATTGATAAGTATTTAATAATATTTTTCAATTCATATTGGTTTATTAAATTTAATTCAATACAATCAAAACGAATATTTCATGTAGCGCTTTTAACTTGAATGTGATTTTAATAATACCACGTATTCTACGTTTAAGTTTAGCGGCTGTGGAACCTCCACAGCCTCCAGGTCAAGACGAAGGCGCTGGACTGATCCTTTTTTGTTTAAACATTTAGTGTATTCTGAGGTTTGAGTGGGTCCCCACCCTATTTAAAGATTTAAATCAATGCAAGTTATTTAATCTGTTAACTGAAATATTACTATATGGGTATCAATCAAAATATTATGAAAATTCATTATTTCTAACTGCTTGAAGGAAGGTTGCCACCTGGTAATTAAGTAATTGAAGTATATAAGTGTCAGAGGAAAGACTTTCAAGGAGGTTTCGGATTAAAACTATTTTGAAACAAAAAAGAAAATTTAAAAGCTCCGATGTGTTTGCGGAAAATTTAATTATTTAATACCAACACAACCTCTAAAAAATACTCTCCCGAAATATTGTACGGCTGGAATCTATTGCTTTATCTTGGTAGAATTTTCAATTCACTTTCAAACACTGTTTCAAACTATGAGTGCGAAAAAGTTGCCACATGTCACATTCAGAATTAAAAAGTGCATTATCTATACTAATTATATAAAGAGAAGTCCCGTTTTTTTGTAACAGGTAATCTCGCGAACGGCTGGTTCGATTTTCATGAAATTTCGTATTGAAATGAAAAATCGTATTTAAGGTCCTATTTGCTTAAAATTCGGTACGTAGGTAGCTTTTTAGCATATATTAGCATATATGATCCATTTTTTTCCGAGAAGTGGACCCAGGTCCATTCGAAAAAGTCTTATTTACGGTCCGATTTGCTGAAAATTCGGTACGTAGGTAGCTTTTTAGCATATATTAGCATATATGATCCATTTTTTTCCGAGAAGTGGACCCAGGTCCATTCGAAAAAGTCTTATTTACGGTCCGATTTGCTGAAAATTCGGTACGTAGGTAGCTTTTTAGCATATATTAGCATATATGATCCATTTTTTTCCGAGAAGTGGACCCAGGTCCATTCGAAAAAGTCTTATTTACGGTCCGATTTGCTGAAAATTCGGTACGTAGGTAGCTTTTTGCCTGGATAAGCTTATAGATTCCTGTTTTCCTATTTTCATGCAATTTCGAATATAAATAGCTTGGAGCAACGACCATATCAAGGGGCGAAGATTTTTTTGCGCCAATCAGAAACAACGGATACTGTCAAAATATAATTATAATATACTAGCAGACCCGGCGAACTTCGTCCCGCCCAAAATTTTTATATATTTTATTGAAACTTTTTGGTCCAAGATTTTCACCAACAATTAACGTTTACAATTTTCATAGGCACATTCGTCTGCTAAGATTATGGTTTGGTGGTCATTTGCCGCTTTAAATAACCTAAGGAAAGTGTTATATCCGTGAAGAGGTTCTTGAAATTCTCCAGTTGTGCGGCATTTTATAGCACGGTTATTCGCAAAGCGAAATAAATTTTTTCCTCTTCACCATCTCCCATACAAACCGAATTTTTCACATTGCATATCTCTGGAAATTTTTTGGTAGAGTTCTGGAACTTTGTATGGAGATGTACGAAATAAATCGCATACTCTTGAGGAAAAATTGGAACCATTGGAAAAGGGGGCGTGGCATCTGCCATACAAACCGAANATTTGCCGCTTTAAATAACCTAAGGAAAGTGTTATATCCGTGAAGCAGTTCTTGAAATTCTCCAGTTGTGCGGCATTTTATAGCACGGTTATTCGCAAAGCGAAATAAATTTTTTCCTCTTCACCATCTCCCATACAAACCGAATTTTTCACATTGCATATCTCTGGAAATTTTTTGGTAGAGTTCTGGAACTTTGTATGGAGATGTACGAAATAAATCGCATACTCTTGAGGAAAAATTGGAACCATTGGAAAAGGGGGCGTGGCATCTGCCATACAAACCGAATTTTTCATACTGCCTATCTTTGGAAGTGTTCATGGTAGAGTTCTGGAACTTGGTATGGAGATATACGAAATCAATCGCATACTCATGAAGAAAGAGGGCAGCTGTTGGAAAGGGGGGCGTGGCTCCTCCCATATAAATCGAATTTTTATACTGCATATCTCTGAAAGTATTCATGGTACAGTACTGGAACTTCGTATGGAGATATGTATATAGTTGAAATCAAGCCCATACTCATGGAGAAAATTTGGGCTATTTGAAAAGGGGTGTGAGGCCTACAAACGTACCGACCTTTAGCTATCTTTGAATGTATTTTTTAATTCTTCTGTAGGTGTGTTTGTTAGTGAAATCCTCCTAAATGGTTGTACGGATTTGAACGAAACTTTTTGTGTGTTTGGGTGGGTCTTTGGATGGTTTAGTTTCACAGTTTAATCCGACAGTTGGCGCTGTAGTTGAGTTATTACTAAAAATCTTATTTATGATCCGATTTGGCTAATGTTTTAAATATGTATGCAATACTATTGCAAAAACGTGCTGCCAAGTGGTGCTGAAGTCGAGCTATTACTAAAAATAGCCAAGTGAGAAAAGGGGCCGTGGAGGTCAGTTTAAATCGACCTGTTGCACCATTGGGTATATCGAACGCTCCTGCGTTGCAATTGGCCCAATGGATGTGATTTTCCAATATTATTAT